>NW_027176975.1:7657145-7782145 GCF_023349555.1 Cebidichthys violaceus | reverse complement strand
CTATAACCTTGAAAGGTATGTTGATCAATGTCTGAGTGGGGAAAAAGATATAATGAAAGTGACGTGCTGATATCTTTTAGCCAAAACTTGTATGTCCTTGAGGTTTATTTCTTTCTTACTGTATCTGTAGGTCTTATGGAGACCCTGTTCACTGTCGGAAAGCTCTCCACAGAGCAGTTCAGTGCACCTCAGACTACCCCGAGCATGTGAGTGAAGTCCTGCTCACATTTGAGAGGGTTGAAGGTGAGTGCCAATTATTAACATCAAGCATAACCTAAAAATCAAGAAGATTTTCATGATTTACAGTGCGTCTCTATATTTTGCGTTCTCGCCTACAGGTTCTCTGGAGGACTGGGACGTGGCGGTGCAGAAGACGGAGACCCGGCTGAACAGGATTAATGTGCAACGAGCAAAGGTAGGAGCACATATCAGCGTTGCACTGGACAGGTGTGTCGTTCAACTGCTTTTGGCTGATGTCACCGTGTTCCGCCCATCTGCTAGGTTGCTGAGAAAGAGGCCAACATGGCTCGCCAAGAGGAGGAGAAATCTGATCAGCGGCGAAAGAACAAGGGAGACAAGAAGGCTCAGAAGAAAGTCCAGAGGGGAACTCGAGCCGGGGAGAAGAGGAAAGCAGAGCAGGATGATTATCATGATCAGTGGAATGATAACACAGGTAAATGAAGATGATCTGTATTATAAACCTTTTTTTTTTTAAGCAAAAACTTGAGAAATGATGTGTTTGCAAATGTTTCTTTCCCTTTTATAACGGAACAAGCTACTAAAAGGCACAGAGGAAACGGGGACCAAACCACAGAAGAGCGCATGGAGACCGAGGCAGGACTCTTTGGGAGGAATGCTCCCCCCGGCTATAAGCCTGCTGCGACCGGCAATAAAAGAGTCCAGAAACACAACGATGACGGCGACAAGCCGGAGCTTCGCAACGACAACAGCAGCGTATTCATCAGCAACCTGGCATACACCCTGGAGGAGCCCGAGGCAAAGCTGAGGACGCTGTTTGAGACCTGCGGTCCCATCAAACAGATCCGCCCGGTGTTCGCCACCAAAGGGACCTTCAAAGGCTACGGCTATGTACAGTTTGAATCCACGGTGTCCGTCGCCGAAGCCTTGAAGCTGGACAGACGGGAGGTGGAGGGCAGGCCCATGTTTGTGTCGCCTTGTGTAGACAAAAACAAAAATCCTGACTTTAAGGTAAATATCAACACAATTAACATGTTTGTTTTTTATTATAACCAGAGTATCTGCAGTTCTTGAAAAGCCTTCAAAAATGGCTTAAATAATCTTTTTCTTAATTTACAAATTCTCAAATATTTTCTGTTGCCTTAAATGTGTTGTTCTTAATTGGTTTTGCCATTTGATGCCACTTATTCAAGCTTCAATAATTTAATTATGTCATTAGGAATTATTGTTAAAAAAAAAGTGGTGTAATCAATAATTGTAGATTATAATGTCACTACTGGTTTTCCATCACACTTTGGCCAGTATAACGATAAACCAGTGTTAAATTCTGTGGTAGTAAAAATGTCTTGCGTCTTAAATTTAACTTGGCGAACCCTGCAGACGTGACCACTTACCATTCATGTCTGCGTAGGTGTTTAAATACCAAACGGCCATGGAGAAACAAAAGATCTTCATCTCTGGGCTGCCGTTCTCGTGCAATAAAGAGCAACTGGAGGAACTCTGCAAAAGCCACGGCACCATCAAAGATATTCGTCTGGTCACGTATCGCTCAGGAAAACCCAAGGTGAGACATTAGGAGGAGGACGGTGTCCAGATGTTTGGCTAAGAATAGTCCTCCTGATCAAACTAACGATTACCACCTTTGACCATGCAGATGTGTTAACCCTCTTCTTGCTGTGTGGCTCTGCAGGGTCTGGCATATGTTGAGTTTGCA
Organism: Cebidichthys violaceus; assembly: GCF_023349555.1. Taxonomy (NCBI): domain Eukaryota; kingdom Metazoa; phylum Chordata; class Actinopteri; order Perciformes; family Stichaeidae; genus Cebidichthys; species Cebidichthys violaceus. The sequence continues at coordinate 7,780,233 of NW_027176975.1, read as the reverse complement.
GATGAAGCCCAGGCCTCTCAGGCAGTTCTGAAAATGGACGGCATGTGTGTCGAGGACAACAAAATCTCTGTTGCCATAAGTAACCCTCCTCGCAGGACCATGGATAAACCCGGTTCCAACAGGCCCATGATGGACATGCCTCACCAGGTCTATGGAGCGTAAGTTTACTGGCACATTTGTCTGTCATGCCAACTGACATGTTGTGAAAGTCTGCCATTCTGTGAACAGTGACTGTACAGAAACAAAGCTGTTCTTTTTTTGTTTTCCCAGTAGAGGAAGAGGACGCACCCAGCTCTCACTGCTCCCTCGTTCCCTGCACCGACAAAGTGGGCTAGGAAGCAAAGTGGAGAATGGGACTGCGGCTGAGCAGGTGCCAGCAGCCGGAGAGACGAAACCGTTGTCAAATTCAGACTTTGCCAAGATGCTTCTCAGCAAGTGAGGAGACGAGCGAGAGAATTGTGACCGCCGTCACACTGAAAGCCATCTCGTGTCCTTAACAAATTAGTGTTTACTTTCCTGTACTTGCTTACCCGGCTTCCCTTTAATCTCAGTCTTGTTCTCTTCATCCGTTCGGCGAGATTTGCCTTAATCGCCGAGCTCCTGCCCTCCATCAGAAAGCCTTTTCAACCGAGACTTTTCCCCAGTGTGACGGATTGTTTTCATTTGGTTTGTTTGAAGGTGTCTTGGTGGATATTTTATTACAAAAAAAACTGTATCATATTTGTGTGTAAATAGACTGTATCTAAAATTGTTGCAAAGTGTCTTTTGTTGTGTAAGTGGACGGGACCTGAGAGAAGCATATGGGGGAGTATTTTTTATACATAAATATTCTTAACAGCCAACCTTGTGAATGTTGTTTTAAGGATATATGCAAAAGTCCAGATGTGGTGTAATATAGATGGTGTGTGTGTGTGTGTGTGTGTGTGTGTGTGTGTGTGTGTGTGTGTGTGTGTGTGTGTGTGTGTGTGTGTGTGTGTGTGTGTGTGTGTGTGTGTGTGTGTGTGTGTGTGTGTGTGTGTGTGTGTGTGTGTGTGTGTGTGTGTCTTCTGCGCGCGCGCGCAGAAGATGTTCTACAGTCAGATGTTTTTAGGAAACCTAGGATTTCTGTTAAGTAACTTATTTTTGACCTCTGAGGACAAAGTTAACAAGACTAGTGTAGTACAACTCATAGTTATTTTTACATAATCCAGTCTGTGATTTACCATCTGCTATTCGTCTTCAGTGTTATGTTATGAAATCTATAGTAGTCCAGTATTAGTTGATTGGCTTTATCTTGGCCTGTGGACATGTTACTACAGTATAGAACTGTCCTAATGCATCACACTGCTAACGCTGGATATCAGTTATAATATTTACAGAGCTGCTCAAATTTACTTTCTCATGATTTCTCTTTTTCCGTACATCACTGTTAGCGTGACCCGTCTGTTCAGGGTAAAAACAAAAGTCATTTATGTAGTTTTCTATATAAGTCTGATTTATGTACTTTGTACCGAAAGCGATTCAGAGGGAAATATGAACCAGATTCCCTGGTCCTTGTGAAGCTCAGGCAGGGTGTTGATGAGGCTGAAGAAATGTCTAATTGCTTTGTCAAACAGCAGAATATTTACTGGCAGTTTCTACATCTCCATTGTTTCCCTCTTACATTTTGTTAGAATGTATTTGGGTTTAAGACTTACAATAGGACCACATTTACATTTGATCACCTTATCTTAGGCCCGAGGAAACTGATAGGCATGTTTCACAGTTTTCTCAAGTTTTGTAGAATAAATTAAGAAATTAATTAGCAAATGAATCAATAATTAAAAATGATAGTTGTACTTGCAGCCCTGTAGGAGTCAATTAGGAGGCATGAATTAGTTTAGGTGTTAAAAAGGGTTAAGATATTCTGAATGCTAGAAAGTACATGTGAAACTGTTGTAAAAGTGAATCCTTAGAACGTGGAAGCCAGCTGCAGTTTCATAAATATGATTTTCTTTGTAATCGGTAGAGTTGATTTCACCCTCAGAATGAACATATGCAGTTTTTTCTGCTTTCTCATGTTAGAAGTCGACCGGTTGTCCACTTTTCATGTTTGGATATTAACAATTGTTTGTGTACATAATGTTCAGTACATTCATTTCAAAAAGGTCACCATAGTTTGTAATACAAATAAAGTTTTCAAAACAGATGGAATACAAGCTATATGTATTGCTCTCACCACAGTGGCCTAATGTGAAAGTATCTGTGGTCTCTAAAGTCACTTTGCGTTTAGTGTCAATACTAAGATGGTTTGTGTGCATTGCTCCTGTTTTATATAACATAAGTTCTATAGTCAACATTTTGAAATTGGTTTAGAGGTAAATACTAAATAGAGCTTTGTTTGGTGTTCAATCAGTCTTTATTTACCTGCTCGTTTCATTATCTTCTGTTTTCTACCCTTGTGTTTTGGGTTTCTGTAAAAGGGAAAAAAAGTTCTGTATTTCTCTTTGGTCTAAAACTTGTTTTAATAAAGTCATGTAAATCATCTTTGTTCCCAACATGACAAGTCTGTCAATTGTAAAACAGTTTTATTAGAACATTTAATTTAAAATAAATATTCATATACATGAAAGAATGCTTTACAGTGTTACAAGACATCACCTTCATCCCAAAGGTAGATAATCAACTGAATGTTTACACACTTCACCAAACTGAAGCATCTCAAGTCAAATGACAAGAACTCTATCTGGCCTCCTCACATCACCAGTAGTCAAACTTCAGATTGTATTCTGACGGTAATAGAAGTCTATTATCACTCCTATGGAGATATGGTTACACACTAAAAGGAAAACAGCCAAATCAATTCAACATCCTGGAGAATCCCAATGAATTGAGCAAGTCCACAACCCAAACTGAAGCAAAGGGTGATAAGGGACAAAGGACGAGGCGATTCAAAACGCAACATGATGCTTCTAGATTCTCCTCTGGCCTCCGGCTCAGTTGTGAATCGGGATGGTCTGTTTGCAGTCGGGGCAGGCGTGGTCCTGGCTGGCTCCCGGCAGCCCCACAGCATGCTCCGTTGTAGAAATCAGCAACGTGTCCAGTGTCATCTCTGTACATTTGGCTATGAAGCGAATGAACGGCCGTACATCCCCCTCGTTGGCTGTGTCGAGAGCCGCGTAATACTCAGCCCTTTGTTCTTTGCGGATAGTGACCGGTGGGTATCGCGCTTGCATCAGCACAAGATTCATGAGCAGCCGCGATGTGCGTCCGTTTCCGTCCACGAATGGGTGCACGTAGACCAGTTTGTAGTGGGCGAGAGCTGCGTACTCCACAGGGTGCATTTGCAGGGCCTCCTCGGTGTTGAGCCACTGCACCAGCTCCTGCATGTGTCTCTGCAGGTCCTGAGGGTGTGGAGGGATGTGGTGGCCCACAAACACCTGGCTGGTGCGCAGCCTCCCTCCCTCCACGGGGTCCACGTGCCCGAGCACCCGCCGGTGGATCTCCAGGATGTCACTGACCGTCATGGTCCCTGTTCTGGACAACAGCGTGGTGTTGATGTACTTCATGGCTGAATCCACGCCGATGGCCTCGTTCTGCTCCTGCAGGCTCTTCCCGGGGACGGCATAACGAGTCTCGATGATGTGACGGATCTCGGACAGAGTGAGCGTGCTGCCTTCGATGGCCACCGTGTGGTAGATGTGATGGTAGTAGGTTTCCTCCATCACCCTGCGGAGTGCAGAGTTGCCTTTAGGTATGGACATGAGCCGGCGAACTTTACTGTCGATGATGCTGAAGTAACGCTGGTCAATCTCCTCCACCAGGGGAAGAGTTCGGTCCCGGCTGACCAGAGCTCTCTCATTGCATGGCGAGATGGCCAAGGCTTTGGTGTAGAGGTGGTCTGCCTGGACGACATCCTTCTCCTCCTCCAGAATGGTCCCCAGCTCCGTTAGGGCATCCACAAAGTCCGGGTTCATGCTGAGTGCATGCACCAGCAGCTTGTGAGCCTTCTCCCTCTTCCCCAGTTTCCTCATCTCAAGAGCCAGCTGCAGTGCTGCTTTGGCCTCCAGCTTCATCTCTGCAACCAGAACACGAAGGACAGCGTCAATGCTAACACACGTGAAACAGTAGAAAGGTAATAGTGATCATGTTCACATAATGTAATCTTGTCTTAAACATCCGGTACTGAGTTGAACTGTGAAAGAGTACACCAATTCTGTTCGTACCTTTGCTCGGCTTGGACCTCAGAGGCAGCACATCCAGCGCAGTGAAGGGGACAGTGAGGCTGGTGGACTGCACAGCTGGAGGCTGCTGAGAGTTTCCCCACAGCTGGCAGCGGAGCTGCGCGAAACCCTTCAGGACGGCGCAGCACCGGTCCTCCTCCCCCACCAGGGGCATCAGGACGGCCACTAGAGAGCCGAGGAGGACACACAGTAGCGGGCCCCATCCTCCGAGGAAACGGCCGCTGGTGTAACGACACACCTTCACAGCAGCCATGACAAGCCCCGGTCAAACCCTCCATCTTCTAGTGATACGGTTCCCCATGTATTTCCACCCCAGCTAGGAGAGCTGAAGGGCGGCTGACAGGAAGGAGGATATGGTCAACATGACTTACCAACACTGCCGAGGAGATTCAGCTCAGTTACCCAACTTGTACCGCTCGTAAGTGAGCTAACGGTAGCTAGCGTTAGCTCAACTGAACTCTCTGTCACTTGTATGTGACTCTTAGCTGAAACTCTAAAACACCGACTCAATTGACGGTTAGCAGACAGCTGACTTGTTCTCGTTCGTCGGCACAGTTGTGTACAAAATATGGACACATGAAACATCATCGACTTCGTCGGTCTGAACGTCTGAACATCCTGGAATATCATTGGTCAAAACATATTGAAGGGTGGTGCTGATTGGCTGAAAACGCAGCAATACAACAAATAGTTCGTAAAGGTCTCTGGTTGGCTAGAGACATAAACTGATTCCCTAAGTTTAGGCTTTCAGGCAACGCTGACACCAACGCAACGTGTGTCTCCTTCAACTCCAGAGTTTCTGCGAACAGGTGGCGCACCATGTTGCGTTGTTCTCAATGTTTACAGGCACCACAATTACATCGGAATAAACAGGTGGGGCAAATACTTTTGGAGCTTCTGATTCCAAGGCTAATATTTACTTTAACCACCGTTTTTGTAGGCGAGCCAGTGGTTTTGCCATTTCAAACAAAAAACCTACCAATTTGACACTTTTTGCACTTCATTTGGTCATCACAGGAAGCCATTCAATCCCACCTCCCATGACATACAATCAGGTATTTATTGGATACAGAAAATTAACTGATCTGCATTTTATTTGACCTATCAAAGTTTTCTTGTCAGTAAGTATTAAAGGAAAAGACGATATCCATATTAAAAGAGGTATTGGGGACTTGGTGGCATTGTCCTCCAACATTACACGTTCTAGGAGTGAGAAGTATAAAAATAAGTGTTTGCTCTACTTTACTTAATTTGCATTAAGGAACTGAAAGTTAGTTTTGCCATGCTAAGTTTAATTACTCAGTGTAGCATCCCCGGCTGAATAATGGTCTGGAGTCTTGAACTGATGGTCCATACATCTTTATTGAGCTATGAAGAAAAATAAGTAAAGACAAACGTTATTGAACACTGTTTAGCATCTTCCCTATCCTTCCTATAACATGCTACATTTGACCACACGGCGGTGCCTTCGAGCTGAAGGCAGTTTCTTAGCTTGAGCTGACACAAAAACAGACAAACCGTAGCAACCTAAAACAACATTTTCCAAAGAATGAGCTTGAACAGGTACTAACCTTGTGCCCACATCGGCCAGGTGCTAAACTAACAAAACCGTAACCTTTTCCTTGTTTTTAAAACTTTTTCCCGTCCCTTTAGCGACTTTTCGTTTTGTACCGCTTCTTATTTCCGGTTTTGTACCTTCAAACTAAAAGCGCAACAGGAAATGCACCGACTGCAGTGACAAAACGTCCAAAATAAAAGACATAAAAAAGGAACACTATTAAAATACTCTACACTCTCAGAGGTCCTTTACACTCAGTATTATTTGATTATGCAGCTAAAGCTTTGCTCCCAGTTGACCCCCGCTTTCATTTTAATATAAATATACCAACAAACAGAAGAGGGCAGCATTGCTCTGTTATTCAAACAGCCAGCATATCCTCTGAAGACTGCAGTAGCACTCTTGGCCTCAAAACCACTTTCATCAAGATTCTTATGCAATCCAGTTTGTGAATGCCATGAAATGAAATATATACTTTTATGAAGCTTTGTGCAGAGATTAACATCTTCCTGCTCAACTTCATGTGCTTCTTCTTTCCATTAACATTTGGTAATCTGTCAGTTCTATTTCTATTTGTCCTTTGTATCATTGGTATTCAGTTATGTTAGGTTTCATGAATTTTTATTAGAACTTTTATACTTTATATGCATCGTCTATTTATAGTGAATATGCCTTTGGGACATTTCCACCAGCTGGGAACAGCCTGTGGTGATGAGGATTGATTCCTGGCTTTGTGCCAGAGCCAACACTATTATACATATCTTCAGCAGATGGCAGGCTAGCTGATAGTCACACAGGCTGAGACTGCAGCAACACACTGACACACAGAGACAGTGCAGAGGAAGTTATGAATGAACAACCATGTGGATGATTTTGTGTGGAGTTAAAGATTTAGTAGACCTGTCTGAAATTTGGTAGGGTTAAATTTGTCAAGTCATGTTGCACACTGTACTCACAGTGAGCTGTGGAGCTGCACACTAACCTCATTTACCACCACAGAGTCCCACTGTGCTGCTCTGACCCACAGCAATTTCACCTTGGAGGATAATGGAGCAGCCATGCTTGAGCTGCATTATTTCTTTACTGTTATTCATGTGCTCTGTCACCCAACAGTCAAAGCAAAGAGGGGTCTGTAGCAAGTATGTTTGCATTTATTTCTCATTCAATGAAAGAAAGTAAGAAACCAAGTGGGAATATTTAATCAACATGCTGCCAATGATTAACTGAAGAGGGACGACTTACAGTTGCCTGTGGGATACTGGCTCTGAATTTCGAGTATCTTTTGCTTAAATTAGACTCAGTGCTGTATAATTTTGCGATTGCACCAAGACACTTTTATTATTACTCTTTGGCTTGGAAGCAGCTTTCACTCCATAATGCATAAAACCACGCAGGCCCACAGCTGCTGGATGCAATGAGAGAGAGAAAAAAAAAGCCTTTACTGGTTTGTGTTTTTTCTATTACAACAAAAATGAGCAGAATACCAAATCGTCTGCCAGATCTTCCACTTCCTGAAGACTTATTTTGTAATGAATAATAGTAAAAGCTGTATTTATGGTTTTTACGCAATGTGTCAGCAGTGAACAGTGTCACTGATAACAAAACCATACATCTTCATAAATATATTCAAAAAAGTTTTTATGCAGATAACATGGTCAGAGGGCGTCAATATATGAGTATGTATTACTGGTTATTATAATTATCTAAAACTACAGATAACGTAAAAAATCTGAAAAGTAACAGACAATGCAGAGAGAAGGAGATATACGGTGGGCAATATGAGAACACTTCTCATGTCAAAAGACTAATTCAGTTCCACTGCAGAGAGACCAGACTGATGAGGGAAAGACTCCACTTTTCTGGGGGATGGTCTTATCATCCACTTCAAACTCTGACCTCCACAACCTCACAGAAAGGGTTCGATGGTGTATCTCAGATCAGGTATCTGGGGAGCCTACGAAGGTCCTGGCTTCATTTTGGTGTTCAGTGTTGATGTGAGCATTAGCTTCTTATATTATAGTGTCATGCAGAAAATGTGCTTACTAAAATGCAGAAGTGCTCTCTGAGGAGGTCAGCAGTCTTGCAAGGTTTACTCGCCATGAGGAGCACTTCAAAGCCTGTAAAAGGTTGAATAAGGTTTTCTGTGTGTTTTTTGGAGGAGCTTTGTCAAATCTGAGAAAATAACCCAGATGATGTCATGACGATGTCATCAGAGTTGTCCCATCTTTGAAAGAACATTTGAAGGTGCCCTCTGTTGTATTATGGGAAACATAGGAATGTTGTTGTAGTTTAACCCAAAGGCTAAACTACAACTACAAGTCATGATATCTCAGCCTCTTCTACTGGAACAATTGACAATTTATTTTTAACCAAACTCATTAAAGAGCCCTTTTAAAAAATGAGTTGCCGTTTTGAGACTCATTATGTATCTTCAGATCAGGCTATGACTTTTAGATTTTTTTTAAATTTTTTTATTTGCTTTGTGTTTTGAAAAAGTTAATGTCCATTTATCTTAACAAGGTTTCCTGTGAAGCTGACTTTGTGATTGTGATCTAGGTTTTTCAAAGTGAAAAAAGTTTTTTGGGTCTGTTATTACCAAAAAACCAAAGTGAGGAGGAAATTAATTAAGATCTGTTTTCTTTAAACTGAGAGTTAACAGAATTCATTGACACTAAACTAGAGTGGAACATCAATTCTGTTATCTGGCTGCAGTCTAGTTGCTTAAACCACAGACGGGCATAAAAGCAGTGATATCTTTGCCACTTCTCAAAGTGCTGCCGCAGTTGAGTTTAGACTTGACTTTAGTGGAGAAAAAGGACAAATATGGCAGAATGGGCGGCTGAAGAAGGAGAAATGATGGCATGAAATAAACGGCCCTCGGGTCATTTTGTGGACTAATTCTATGCCCATCTGGCATATGCTCATATGAGCTAAAGCCCCCTCAGCTGTGGAAACAGATAAAACTGAGTCTGCAGTGATGATGAGTGCTAATTCCACTTTTGCTGTGTTTATGCAATTAAATGCCTCATGTCACTTTGGGATTATTGTCAGAATGGAGCAGTCTTATGAAAAGTTAGGCGTCTGTTATCTGTAATGCATTCCTGCAGTGTGCTTTTATCTTCCTTATCAGTGTTGTTAAATGACTGTGATGCATGGAACATGAATTACACGCTTTCTCATTAAGCTGTGTGAGGAAAAAAACAACAACAATTGTTTCCACTGAATATTTTTCAGAGTATGCAAATGAGTAGGTTGCTTCATGCATCAGCATGATCCTCACACCAGCTGACACGTTAACGTGAAGCACACTCAAGAGATGACCTGTCGCTAACTGTTAAAATGACACCCTGTCTTTTCAGTACTTGCTGGAACTGTGCTTCAAGAGGTAGAAAATCCATCTGCCCACCTAGAAAAAATGACCTGTTAGGACAGGAAATAAATCCCTCCGGCAGGAGCCCCCTCCCATACCGACTCGTGCTCTTCTCTCCAGCCTCTGTGGAGCCATCAGCCTGCTTGTCTTTCTGTCTGAGAAGAGGCTTTGTTCTGGGTGACAGAGCTGGGTGTCCAAGATAGAGGATCTTGTTAGAGGAATGGTAGCTCTCTTTCCACTCTCTGAGTATGGATGGCTCAGAAAGCAGGGATGCGGGAGCCGTAAAATGGATGACAGAGTGAAGGAGAGCGACACTGGGAGCAACAACTGTCCTTGACTGTCACCTTACAAAATATCTAAAAGGAGGGTTTGCTCCAAAATGCAAGATCCACACAGGCATGGGCAGACTGATAGGTGCTGTTACAGGACGATTTGGGAGGTCTGTCTGTTTTTGACTGGTGACAAGAGAGCCGAGGACAGCCTATCCGGGAAGAAATCAGAGAGATTAAAACACCTGCAACAAAATAACCAGTGTACTGTTTCACAACAATAGTAATCTGATGTTTCCTCCATCTCCCTCTTTCGTCCTGTGCATGCTGAGACTCCCCTCTGCTGTCGCCAGAGTAGGTCAGAGGAAAGTGAAGAGACGTGGTGGCCTCCCCAAGTGTCAAACAGGTAATTACTGGAGCTCTGTCCGAACAGTTTTCCTGCACTGGGAGAACAACCACTGGGTGTCAAATATTCAGTATAATCAACAAATGTTTGCCTTCGCTACTCACATTAAATGAAGCTGAATATCTTCGCTACACTCCACCCAATAAAATAAATTAAAACCAAACATATGACATACAAACAATTGACAGTAAAAAAATAATTACAAATCACTTTTTTTTTGCAATCAACAATGCAACAAAGTTAAATAATACTAATTTAGCAAATTTGTTTTGTAAAAATAATCGTTTTTGATTCTTGAGACACATACTTTTTTTTGCATTGGTCATAAGGTAGTGTAATGTTACATCTAGTTGGAGATCCATTGCTGTTACAATTAGGGATGCACCGATCCACGTTTTTCACTTCCGATACCGATACAGATATCTGAGGTTTAGTATCGGCCGATACCGATCTGATACCGATCTAATAGAGAAAAACAGTGCTGAATCGATTTAAAAAACGCAGCCGACGCTACGCGCCCCCAGGTTGTCCATCGCTTTTCTCATGTTGCTGGCGTTGTCCCTCAGAATCACGTGGATTTTGCTCAACGGAATTTGCCACTTGTCAAACATTTCCTTCAGGCTAGCTGCTATCGCTTCGCTGGTGTGTGACCCACGAAAGTTTGTTGCATTTAATATTGCACTGTGTGGCACAAAAGTTTCATCCAGCCAGTGTGCTGTTAAACTTAAAAGTGACACAGGGGAAACGTCGGAGCTCCAGATGTCTGTCGTGAAACTTATCGATTTGACATCTTTTATCGCCTTCAATATGTGTTTGCACACTTTACCGTGCAGTTCAGGTAGCGCCGTCTCCGACAAATATTTTCGGCTTACCATGTCGTAGCGTGGTTCCAGGTGGTTAACTAGCAGCCGGAATCCCTTATCCCCGACAACTGAGAGCGGCTGCCCGGTTCCAGATGGCTGATCCTTTCGCTCGCTCCATTTTGAAAACAATCTATGCGGCCAGTTCGCTAGCGCATGACGTTACGCAGAGCACAACGCATATAATTGGACTGAATAGATTTGCCTTTATGGATCGGTCACATTGTCACCGATACCCGATCTAGAATTTGTTCCTATATCGGGACCAATACAGATATTGATATCGGATCGGTGCATCTCTAGTTACAATATGAAACTTTAGCAGCCTGAATCATTCAAATTAGGTAGAATGATGAACATTTTGGGATTTTTATAGCTAAGTCTTACATATATTTAAGTTCTGAAAATGAAAAGCCTTTGTTTATTCAGATGCTTATGGCTGAATAAGTAGTCCAGCGATCCACAACCTCTTCCTTACATATAAAAAGACTTCTGAAATAGACTACTAAGTCCATATCCCTTTGCAAGCCGAGTCACTGGAAAACAAACTGTTTATAAAATAATGTTTTGTTAATGCAAAATGTTTTCATACATAATGTGACTATTATTGCATGAGGCTACTCTGAGTTTGTGAGTTACATCTGCCTGTCCCTGACCTTTGGTCCGTGATACATCAATGTCTGAGAGGTAGTTCAGGTAGACTACTCAAGTGGGGCTTGAGAGTCTTCTACTGGCTACAAAATACAGTTTATCCAACACAGCCTTCACAATAGGTTGTCTGTAAGCTGTTGGTTCTCCACTCCCACTCCCACTCCCCTGCTCACTTCTTTTCTGAACTCTGCTGCAAAGCACTGCATACACTTGCTGCTACCACTTATGTGTCTTATCTGGGATTTCCTAAAGAAGCTGTCCTACAGTCCGTCATGTCCACGAGCTTCATGAAGACTTTGTGCAGGAATACAGTCGGCTGACTGAACTTACATCTTGCAGAGAGTCCATAAATTGCAGCAATACATAAACCAGGAGGATCATGGATAATTAATTTTACTGAATGATTGTGCAGAAGGCGGCGTGGATGGCTTTTCCTCATGACTTCTTGCCTAAAGCGTGGAGAGACTGGCCATGATTTATTCAATCCATGCTATATAGCTGTCTGTCCTCTTTCTCATTGTCTCAACGCCCTAAAGGGAGCCATTTCACATAGAAACACCCTTTATGAATGACTGAACAAAAACGATGATTTGTGTTTGTTTTGGGGCCAGTAGAATAGACAGGCAGGTTTTTGTACCTGATCTGTGGTCTTGGTGTGAGGCATGATGTGTTCAACATTGTCCAATGTGCTTGTTTGTTAGTTTTACATATACCTTGAGATTAGACGCTCTCCCTTCAGGCCCGGTCTCACATGCTCGGTCAGGTCCTTCAGACTGGTCACCTGCTCGAGGGCCACAGCAGACCCAACAGATGAGTAAATGATCTGTTAGAAAGACCAGAGACAGAAATAATTAGGTCTCCACTGAGGGGAAGTCATTACCAGGGACCTCCTTCGGGCTCCTCTTGCTGTTTCACTTATTATCTCTCGTCCACACTGGCCTGTGCCGTTCAGAGAAGAGGGTGTGCAAGCCGCCAGCTTTGTCAAATCTACCAATTCCAGCACTAACAGGCATATCTTTCAGCACACAGCGATGACTCAGCAGCTGTGGGCAGCTCATTATTTTCTTCAGCCTCCAAGCGATGACTGGCCGGAGACTTTGTTTGGTTTCTTTGGTAATGATCAGGGGGAGTACAAAATAAAATTATAGCTCCTTATAACATGATTAAATTTAACACAATACTACCGGATAACAATGTTTGCTTATGTGTGCTCCCCTTTAGTTGTTTCGTAACTGGTTTATGAGACTTTGCAAATGCCAACATGATTTTGTGGCAGGGGAAACTCATCACACTGTTTCAGTGAAACTGCTCTCCAACTGTCAGACACATACATACAATATTATAAAAGTCCATCATAATGTCTGTATTAAATGCCTACTGCCTTAAAAGACACAATTCAATCACCAATTTTGTCGCTGTGCTTCATTACCAATCAAATGGTCAGTGACAGCTAAGTGACAGCTAAGTGATCAGTATAATGTTGATTTTATCATATGAACAGCATCCCGGTTTTAATCTGAAAAATACAAATATTAATTCAAAACACCTGTCTCGTACACATGTCGTTTTTAGCCTGTCTAGCCGCTTGGCTTTGGTCTAGACTGAAATGTCTCATTAGATTCTTCTTCTTGCTCAACCAGCAGGTTCAAATTGTGGTTTGTCCAGGTTTATGACCAAATACCTAAAAATGTAATGACTTTGTGTTTAGTGCATGATAGTATGCTTACACTCTAAACTAAAATTATGAACAAGGTAAACATTATACCTGCTAACATGGGTGAGATCATGGGCCCCAGCAAAAGAAAGATTTTAAACATAGAAGCATTTAAGAATCCTCTTATTCCTCTGATTTATATGATGCTACAGATGTATGAATTGTGCTGATATCTAACTAAAAGGCACAACCCAATGTTGTGATGACAGGCAGAAATCCCATGATCATGAGCCTGGGTCACTTTGAGGATAAGAGTTGTTAATTGACTTTTTCAGCGCCAAAGGATCTGTTCTGATCGCTCTAACAGGATTTAGATGGTTAAAAGCTACACAGATGATCACATAAATCCACAGATCCAGAGACATATTGGATTATCATAGCTGTGCAATTTATGACATTTATACTTTATCCTATTAATTAAATTTCCCTGATCTAAAAGCTAGTATTCACACAAATACTGTAATGTAAAATATGTGTGCTGTGCAATACGATTAAGTACTGGTGTTATGGTACAAACACATTTATGAGGATTTTCCAAAAAGATGTCAAGACATCTTAGCTTTTTGTAAGATGCCTGCTTTCAATTTAGTTATACAACAACGAGACAAGATACGATGCTGCACTTGGTAACATGAAAGAAGATATAAACCTCCTGATATATGTTATATCTATTTTATATATATATTTATATTAATTTTCCTTTATCATAGAGTTAATTCATCATAAGTTACTTTTTAGTTGAAAAAGAAAAGTGACGCAGCAACGTCATTCAGTCACTGTTTTCCTAATAGAATAACGATAAAAAACATCCACCAATAAAAAAGGGTAAAGAGGGATGAAAAAAGGAAGAGAGAAATGGAGAACAAACCATAATTAACCATAATAGATAATTTTATAATATTATAATATTGCTTCATATTTTTTGTTGCCGGTTGCTCAACCTCTGTATTTTGCACTTTACTTTCCCTCAAGCTGTATTAATGTCTATCAGAGGTCCCCAATACAGACTGACCTATCGGTCGGCATCAGCTCTGTGGTAAAGCTGTATTCTCCAGAGAAGTCAAAGGTCAGAAGAGCCGTTATTTTCATGCTCTCATGTTTTCTCTTCAATGTTTTCTCCTCAGCTACTCCTGTGTCACATGACCTCCACTTCTGCAGGGGATTCACAGGCAGTTCATCTCTGCCAGCTTCTTGTAGCTCATGAATTTTTAGTTTGCCACAGTGACAGAACAGCAAGACTTGCAATGTGGAAAAAAAACAAAAGGTAGTTTAATTTTTACAGGAAGCTACAGCATATGCATATGCATGTGGGGTTTTCCATATTAGCAGAAGTGAACCCGATGAAGACCTGCTATGCCTGCTCCTGGCAGGAACTTTTTTATCTTTATGTGGGATGAAAAGCTTATTGTTGTCACACGGTGGGGAAGTCAGGGATGATGATGTAGTCCTACTGTCTCATGAATGAGAGGCAGATGTATCTCTAGATGAACTCTTCTGCTCCCACTGTGGTCTGGATGGATTAAATACTGTTAATGTAAAGATTTAACATAGAGCCATGTTGGTCCATCTGTGCAAACAGCCAGCTCTAATCCTCCTAAGTGTGTATGTGTGTACACACTCACATATGTCAATGCATGTCCTCTTCCGTCTGTCTTTTTCCCTCGCCTCCCTCTAAACAAAATCACAAGTCAAATAAACATTCATGGAGCATCTTTTGATCTCAGCTCAATTTTCTAAAAACATATTGGTGCCTACTTGATAATCCATTCATCACATCGATTTAAATAAGAAAATACAAAACAATGTACTGTACAGCTTCTAATGAGCATGGGAAGTCAATTGCTAAACTTATTTTGTATGACTCTTTTTCTTCACTCTCACACAGTGTCACACATGCAATATGATTTTACTGTACAGTAATATTATTCTATATTAATAATAAGTTGAGGAGTCAGGGCCATTCTGATTATATTGAAATGTCAGAAAACCTCTGAAGGAAAATATTTTATGAGAATTTAAACATGACGACATTTCCTATGTGTTGCAATATACTCTGAGGTGATTTTCCCTTTGATTATCTATTTAAAAAAAAGGTATATCATATGTGAGAAATTGTTGCAGAAACAGGTCTTTCTTTGTCCTTTTTGGTCGTTCCAAGTACCAATACCGTAATAGCACGATTAAACAGGCATCAACATCCAAGCGGCGGTTGACTTGACCGGGTTTTCCCAAACGACAACCCTCTTGCCCGCCGCCAGTTATGTTTGTTGTTCATTGCGTGAGGAAATGGACGTGTGATATGAGAAGACATATAAGTGTTAATGTGTGAGTCTCACAGTCAATGATTGACAGTTGGCCGCCCTTGGTCCGTAATTAATCACTGATTTAACGCATCACCCGCCGACCGCGCTAAACACCTACGATGTTACGTCGCCAACAGGTGTGCGTTGTGTGTCAAATAAATAACATGCTAATGTGCCAAAAATGCTCATGGTGGCTCATTCAGGGGACTTCTGCGTCGGCGTTCACTGTAGTACTATTATGTTCAGTGGGGAGTGTGAGGCCTCTCTGTTTGTGACCGTAAAACCCTGATGTGACTTCAGAGCCTCATTCAGCTCCAAAATGTTTTAAAACTCCGAGGAGAGCACTGTAACTGAGTGGACTATATTCTACATTGAGAATGGAGGAACAGAGAAGTTGGACCTGTGGCAGACTGTTGGGGACATCCAGGTGAGTACAACGACCTGTGATGTTTGTAATGTCAACAGGCAAGTGTTGCGTGTGTGTGCGCGCGTGTGTGTGCACACGAGGAGGTTGTGCCATAACTATGCATGCATCTCTCTTTTGCTTTACTGTGTTGGTTTGTGGCTGCAGGAGCTGTGGAGTTAATCTTTTTTATACATCTTTGTGTTGTATCTGCTGGTGGCATTTTATTTCGCTGTTGATTTTATAAGAAAGGAGTTATTTAATGTATGTGGTCCAATATATCTTGTTTCACCTGCCGTGGTGTCCATAGTTATTTTTATTTGTTGTGTAATGGTCTGAGTTTTGTCCTCCTTCTCTGGTTGTATAACTAAGTATCATCAGTTGTATGCGCAGCATGCAAAGTGCCCTCTCTAGAAGGAAAGGAATATGTTGTTGGTTTGGACATTGGGGCTCTGTGATGAGATGTGTGGGTCATATGTTGACATGCTAATGCATTTATTTGTATAGTCTAAACGTGTTCTTTAGGTCTATCATATATCATCATCGTATATATCTATATTTTACCATTATCCTACCCCCACACCCCTCTTGATGCTTTTTAATTTAAGCTTGATTTTATTTCTTAAACTGCACTGCAACTATTATTCTGTTTTTAGCTTTTTAGCGTTTTAATGAATGTTCTTAATTGTTTTTAAATCTTCTTTTCTTTTGCATTATGTTTTGATGCTTTTAATGGTTTTATGTGAAGCACTTTGAATTGGCTGAGGCGCCTATCAATCAATAATCAATAATTCTATGGTCAATAGTGAACTGGGATCCGGTGATTGACCTGCCTACATGAAGCTGCGTTGATGACAGACTGTAGCCACTGGGTCAGTCAGTCACACATGAGTGCAATAAAATTAGTATGCAAAGAAATCTTGACCGTTGTTTATCTCTGCTCCTGGTGTAACAGAACGGTTGTGAAGGGTTCAGCACGTCCGGGAAATGCAGATATCGTCAGTCATAAAAACAGACTCAGAGAAGAGTTTCTTATTTCTCTGTCACATTCTCTGTGCTATGAAGAGCAAAAATGTCTGCTGTTAAAAGGTCTGTTTCAGCCCAGCTGCTTTACAAATTAAAATATGCACTTTGTAGCTTTTGACTCATGCAGAAATACTGCAAAGTTTGTGGTTCTAATAATAACTGGCGTATGAGTTCAGACGTATGAAGTTACAACATCACTTCCTGAGGTTGATAACAGCGCTTTGTTCCACGGATCATTTCAACGTGATTACTATCTATTTCTGATGTTGTGTCTCAAAGACTCAGTCCACTTTAATCTGCATTGTGGAGGTGGATTTTAGGTAAGCAGATTTATACTGTTGACTGGTGCGTCTCTGCTACACTCTAATCTATATAATGGGTTTCAAACAGAAGATACTAATGCAGCGATAATACTCAAGTTACTTTAAAATACAATTCAAATGGCGCACTGGCATGGAGTGGAAGCTGATATTGTACCCTCCATCAAACTGCAGGGGAGCACGGGGAGACCATTTCTGATTGCAGGAATAAATTCATGTGCTCGCTGGCTTGTTGCTGAGTTTTAAAATTGGGGAAAAAAATGTATATATTCACACAGAAAAGTTTCATAAATGAGGACACATGCTGTCATTGTTGTATATGCGGTGGCTGTCAAGCTTGAGGACAAATGATTTAATAAAGCATAAAATCATCCTTTAGATGAGTAATGCAGTGCGTGACCTGTGTACAGTCATCGGTGGAGATGAGGAAGAGAATCAGTACTAGAACTATTGTGACCACAGGGATGCCATGGAAACCACAGATTTACATTAATGATGTCAGAGGTTATATAATTAAAGCCAAGTTTCTTAATTTGACCCTGAAAGATCAGGGAATAATTAACTTGTATTCTGTATGAAAACGGATCACAAACAGTCAGGTAGAACCACATGGAACCAAGGTTCTGTATTGAGGACTATTGATCAACTCACTTGTCTCATTTACATTTCATGGAAGAAACTTCCAGTTGTGGCTTTCTGTGGAAAGAGAACATGACCAGTTTGTTCCCACATCAGCCACATGTACGTATGTCCTGTCAAAATGTCAGTGAGTAATGTCGGGATTGCTCAATGAAAGCATCATCAGCTGAAAACATACACTCAAAGATTTTTTTAGGAAGAACAATGCATGTATTTTACAAAACACGAGAGGCATTAATTACAGTGACTTAATGAAGAATCTTCTAATTGCAGTGCATATTTATTAACATTTATTATCTCTGCCAGAAGGTAGGTGTGTGTGTGTGTGTGTGTGTGTGTGTGTGTGTGTGTGTGTGTGCGCGCATCTTTGTCTGTCCATGGCTAATCTTGCATACTGCTGCACCAAACTGCATAATATTTTAGGTGCTCATTTATGGCTGCATGCTCAAGGACCTTTCGTGGTGGCAGTGTGACTCACATTTTCTCAAAACACCGTTTATTGCCTGTCTGATACCACCGTTGACTGACTGCTGACTCACTACTCTAAACCGGCCCCCGGCAGGTAGGGGCCACAAGAAAGACGCGGTGGGGGAAAATGATTCGCTCAGTTTTATTGTTTTGGACGGTGTGTTTGGCGCTCAGCTAACAGCTAATAAATCTGCAATAGCCAATTCTAGGTTGTAGTAATTCAATCAAACATTACAGCGGTGGTTGTTGCAGACACACCTTTTGGAAATCTGCACTATACTGAGCGCACTTTTCTAGTTTAAAGGATCTAACTCATTCAATCCCTGTTCCATAAGATTTACATACAACACAAAATGACAATCCTTACTACCATTCATATCTTTTGGGGAAGTAGAACAATCTTAAAGTAACAGTATAAAAGGGTGAAGGAGGGGAATTGTTTGTTATTAACTGGAGAAACAATTGACTTTGCAAAATAGTGTAGTCAAAAGAAAAGGTAAAAGTTAGACACATCAGCTCTGTTTCATTTTATACAACACTGTAATTGTTCAAAGATGAGAAAAGAAATATAAAGATACTTGTTCTGTTTTACAACAGTTCCTGTAAAAACACACAAAATACTAGATGGATTTGCTTGAGCTTTGGATGTAACAATGTGTTTGGACTGTGAAGATATGCATTTGTTAGCACAGACAAGACATCTCTCTAGGACAAAGGAATCAAATGTAAATCACTTCTGTATTGTGATTCTTCCAGCGCATTGTGGTCCGGTGAGACGCAGAGTAGTAACATGCTCATTCCCTGTTTACTCTAGAACTCTGCAGGAATACTGAAAAAAAAATCTAATTAAAGATACAAAATAAATTAAAGGTATTTTAGTGCTTTTATCTATCCTCAGAGGGGAGTTTTCTTCTCGGCGTCCCTGCTCTAAAGAGAAGTCAGAGTGCAGCACAGCTCCAGTTTCTCAAAGGATGCTTGAACTGATGTCATCTGTTGAAGGATGGCCTCCTTATTTTTGCCGTGCCTCCCTGCTGAACCCTGGGTGTCACTGTCATGCATTCAGCTTACAAACAAAAAGCTCTCTGTGAGTGTATGATATAATGCAGAATGGACCAAAGATACTTGTAAATTGAATGCTGTTATGAATTGCTCTATACACTCTACTAACCCTCAAGAATAGTATTTTTGAAACCAACAAGAGCGTAGTGCAGTAAATTCTCCTTAAATAACTCGACCAAATCTAAGTTACTCTTCACTGTATTTTGATAGGAAGTAGGTCGTAAAATACCCTCGTAGTTCTTTATCAAAGTTTTAAGTGTCTTCTGAAATATGAAGCATGAATTGCATTTCCTCGCTAAGCTTAGCAGTGCATTTTCCAGAGAAAGACTATACATGGTTATTGTGCGTTTGATTATTTATAACCTCAGCCTTTATCAGGAAATCTAATCTGCGGGGCACCAGCAGGTCTGTGCGTCCTCTGCAGTGAAAGGGATTTTGCTGAAATGCATCTAAATAGGTCAGGTGGGCATGCAGTACGCAATTAAATGTTTCCTAATTTACCAGAGAGCTGCATGTGGCTCCGGATTTACACACATAAGCTTGTTTCCAGAAAATATGAAATTTGCACGTTCATCATAATAATCAACAGAACACAAAGACGTGAGGAAACACAAAAGAAATGTTTTTAATGTTTTTCTCTACTGAACATTAAACTGCTTTGTTAGCTTCCCAAACAATTCTTTTTAGAACAAGGTAATACATCTCATAGGACTAAACTTGTAATTACACTCCTAATTTAAACAAAGTAAACTGTAGAACAACAAGAAATTGTTAATAAATGTTTCTTGTTGATTAGACCTCTGCTAAGGTTGTTGTAATGCTGTAAATCATGTGAGGTCACTGGACTGCATCCACTAATATGGATGATAAAGGTGTCCAAATTTCCGTCTCTGATTGCGACTCCTCATCCCACTAAACCTAATCAGTTTGTTACTTTCTAGAAATGTGGGAGTTTCAGATGAAATCAGGACTCAAGGGTAATGTTTGAGCACATCGCTGTCCTCCTCACCCATTATAACGTCTTTCAAATTGAGTAATTTTGCCATCTGCGGTTCTTCATCTCGCTGCTGCTGCGGATGCATCTGCCTCGATAATCATCACTCTGTGAAACAGGGCAACATGGAGCGCTGACTCGGTCATTAACGGTGGCAGCGACGTTCTGAGGCCTGGATTTACAACAGCTGTTGCTTTTCGTGTTGTGTTATTAGAAACAGCTGCATCAAAAGCTGGGGCTGAAATATCAAATTGAAATCGGCGTGTTCATTGCCTGAGAAATGCTTCATGGTTTAATGAATGCTGTAGCCGTTACATGCCTTCCCCCTCTGACTGCCTTGCACAGTTACATCTGGCCAACACCATGCATCTGGCAGAGAAAATGTAATCATGAGAGCCATCAGCTAAAACTAAGAGGGAAGTGTAACATGATGCTTCTCTTTTCCACGAACCAGAGGAAGAACCTAGTGTAAAGGTATTCATAGAATTTACTTACCAACAACGGTATACAGATTACTTTTAATAACACAATCATGTCTATGTATTTTGGTTAAATGAAGGGTTTAATATCATGTATTTAATACAAAGAGCTTTCTCAGCCACAAACAATTTGTCCTTAAGTCCTTTTAAGACGTCAAAATGCAGTACTGAAAGTATTCATGGGATGGAAGTGTTGAGAAACACCCGGTCAGCTGATTGCAGATGGTTTGCGTGGTGTTTCTAACACGTCTAAAGGAAGCGACACAGCTGTGTTGACACAAACCTCTGGACACCATCAAGTCAGCAGCAGTGGAAGGTCTGTGCTTCAGGTACGGTGGCGTTGTTATAAAAATGTATTGATTCAAAAACATTTTCATCTAATAAGCTCTGTTGGAAAATTATGTTAAATGTGATAAAATGCTGGTCATTTTAAATGTTTTCCTTTCTAATTTTTCACAGAAATCTCTTAAGACGGCAAAATGGATTCGTTAGAAGATTATGAATATCCTCAGGACTATAACTACAGTTATGAAAGTTTCACTCCACGTGAGGAGGCAATTTCACAGCACAAATCGATGTGCGTGAAGCAAGTTTTGTGTGTGTCTTTGCTCGTGGGCAGTGTGGTCGTCTTTCTGCTGGGCTTCTGTGGAAACGCTCTGGTCATCTGGATTTCTGGGTTCAAGATGAAGAAGACCGTCAACACCACCTGGTACATGAGCCTCGCCATCTCCGACTTTGTCTTCTGCGCCTTCTTCCCGTTCAGCATCACCAACATGGCGATGGAGGATTGGATCTTCGGCCGCTTCATGTGCAAATTTGCCTCCTCCGTTATGTTCCTCAACATGTTCAGCAGCATCTTCCTCCTGGTCGTCATCAGCATCGACCGCTGCGTGTCGGTCATGTTTCCAGTTTGGGCTCAGAACCATCGCACCGTCAAAAAGGCGTCCGTCGTCGTTATTATTTCCTGGCTTCTCGCCATCGGAATGAGCGTTCCCTCGGTCATCTTCCGGGAGGTTAAGACCCACTTGGGCAGAACCGTTTGTTACAACAATTATACATTATACCGACACGGTCACAAGGTAGTTGCAGTGAGCCGCTTCCTCACAGGGTTTGTCGTCCCTTTTGTTGTCATCATCGTCTGCTACTCGATCATCATCCTCAAACTGCGAACCAACAGGATGATGAAATCCTCTAAACCCTTCAAGGTCATGTCTGCACTCGTCGCTGCTTTCTTCATCTGCTGGCTGCCCTACCACGTGTCCGTCCTACTCGAGCTCGACCATCAAAAGTACGACCACAGCATTTTGAACGCCGGACTCAAAATAGGCACTCTGATGGCCGCAGCGAACAGCTTCCTCAACCCGGTGTTGTATGTTTTCATGGGCAACGACTTCAAGCAGAAGTTCAGGAGCTCCATGCTCTCAAAGATGGAGAACGCCATGGCAGAGGAAGGCCGCACCACCAGCCGATACCTGTCCAGGTCCAGCTCCATGGACGGCAGAGCTTCCACACACATCTAGAACCAAAACTGTTTCACTCAGGGCACCCACGTGACATCGAAAATACTGTTTTCTGAAATGCAATTAACTAACACAAGATGTCAAATATATATACATTCACAGTGCTAATGAGTACTTTCATTGCATTTTTCTGCTGTTGGCAGCATGCAGAAAGCGGTTTGCCGACCCAGGCTCACAACACATTATGTAGTGGAAGAATCTGAGAGCTTGAGCCAATATCTAAACATGTACTTTACTCGTTGTGCACTGCATGGGTGACATCAATCGCATGCAGCAGAAGGAATGTTTTCGGAGCAGTTTTTGTGGAGAGTTTTGCAGGCAGTTTTAACTGCAACACGTCGAGGAATTCATTGTTGTCAAATACAGACTGTAAAATACGAAGGATACTTTCTGATAATATATGTATCATCATTATATTAAGCATTGTCTGAAATTATATTATGCTAAAGGGACATTCAGTGGGCTCCTTTCACAAACAATTTGCATGTATTTTTTTATCACAAATGGTGGCAGTAGATTACTAATTGCAGATAATATGTGTGAGTTTTTCAGAGCTCTTGCATGCTCATGCATCGATTTTATGGCTTTTATTTTGATTAGTGAAACCAAAGAAAATGTGTACAAAAGGAAATAATCTCTTTTTTGCAAATTTGGTGGAAGGGGCTTCAGTCTTTCTGCAGGAAATATTTGCTCATCAGTTTGTAGAATTGGTTGTTGTAATTTTTTTGTTATTTAACCGGAACTTAAATATTAAGCACCAGGCCACGCAATTGGACACGAAGAACACTCGCTGAAGAAACGAAGCCAAGAACTGATTTCTAGTATTTCTTTTTCTGGCAGATAAAACCTCAACTGTCCAAAAAGGGATGTTTCGGGGTTTTATTTACGACACCACAGTACGCAATATTTTTGTGTTGCAGCATTACTGTATGTTGTGTCAGACTGACCCAGATATAGTGCAAAAAAGGACTGCTGTTGAGATATGTGCAGTGTAGTTCGTTCTCATGAATCATAGAAATACTGCACACCCAGCTTTTATTACCAGGTGACAAAAAGAGCGTGTTGGATGGACTTTAATCTGCATTTCATGTATGAGAGCTGTTCAGTGAATGTGATTTGTGCAATAAATGTCTTTTTTTTTATAAAGCTGTAACTACAAAAACGAATCCGCTCTTTGATGTTTTAATTTCTCATTATTGAAGCAAAATGTATTCATTTATAATTTATCCACAGTCATGATGGTATGATCAGATGATTTTGGAAAACTATGGCTCAAAGAGCTTTAATTTGAGAGTCAAGTTGAATTAAGTTTGATTTATTTGAAGTCGAAAAGTGCCAACAAGCATCAGCAGTTCACTGGTGCCTCACTCGCACTAACAAATGCAGATATCACCCCTCTCATTACGAGTAGTGTGACCGCTGCATTTTTGCCAAGACCTTTGAAGACTGAAAGAGCAATATGAGTTAATCTTCTGTTAGACAAAGAAAAGTAAAGTGATTCTTCCCCTGAAGGTTTAAAATGCACAAAAAGAAAAGATTCACGTGTTGTGAACTGGGATCCTTTGAATAGAAGTAATCTCACTTCCTACAATATAAAAGGAATAAGAACCACAAGAATTTTCTTCATGTTGAAACAGCAGAAAGCAGGAGGAAGACCCAGACTGCAGAGGTTACTTGAGTCACTGGCAGTGAACCACAATGACTCTTTGGCACAGTTTATTTTTTTTATTTTTTTAAGCTTTGTTAATCAAAGTTGTATTATATGTGCATTTCATGTGCAGCATGTTGGTAGAGACAAAAATAAAGCTAAAGGGAGAGTGAATTCTGGACTTGAGTTTGTGAGGTGGAAAATAAATTACAATGTTGCTCCATATCTGCTGGGTTTATATATGGGCAACTGCATGCTAACATGTTCGCCAAAGATGTATTTTACCATGTTTGTACAGACATTCATGTCTCAGGTTAGATCCTCTAGTGCCACCACCAGTACTTTGGTTAACACTCAAATGCCTGCAAAGCAAATTACATTCCCATGAGCCTCAGCTGTACTTGGTTTAGTGCTAATTGGAAAATGTGAGCATGCTAACGGGCTAAACTAAAATGGTGGACATGGTAGATTTATATATCGTATTCCATTAAAATGTGAAGCTGGTTATCCGTGTTATACAGGAGGTCCGTGATGTGCACACAGGACCATAAAACCACTGCATAGTAATAACTTTACTTTGACTAATATATTTATATATGTTAGGGTATATTAAGTACACTAAGTACTACTGAATAATGGAGAGACTGTAGTGAGATCCTTATATAACACATTTTCTCTGATTTTTAAAAACACAATCATCTTTTTAGTAGTCATCTGAATTCCAAAGTTTCTTCAGAAATTACAGTCAACCATAGCACATCATTTTATGCACTCATTTATTGGGCCTTACCACATTACATTCATTCCATAGAAAATACATTCATTTGTGACACCTATGCTCAGAAAGTGCCGGCTTGTCAATGAAAGTGAGAGCCAATAAAGTTTAAAGCATGTGTTTAAAAATAGAAACAACTTCTCCCCATTTGCTTGTTGCAATACAAATGTTATCGATGTGTTGGCAATCACTATAAAAATATATTTATATCATTCTGAAACTGGAAGTCAGTTAATGTTGCCTGGCTCTGTCACCAGCGTTTTATTTATTTTTATGTATATATATATATATATATATATATATATATATATATATATAATTTTTTTAGCATATGTCATAGCACATTGAGTACCGTTATAAGACGGGCTGCTTGTAGAATTTGAGCAGAATTTTTCACACATTTGTGGAGATTTTTTTTTAATTATGAGTAAAATAATCACCAGTTTTAACCGTTTCATAGCTCCTCTTACAACAAAGCAATAAAACAAAAAGTTTTTATTGATGAATACAGTAACTGTTGTAAAGTAAATCTATTCTGATCACTACTGCTAACGGTTACCTCTGATCTATAACACAAGTGTAACGCCTAATTTCTCCGTGATCTTTGGGGCGAGTGTTGCACAGCAAAGTGCTTTTTGGATTTCTGCATCGAGTCCAGTGTTAAGAAAACATATTCACAACCAAATTAGTTTGACATGTGCACTGCACAGCAGAGATAAATAAATGCTGTTGAGATAAATCCTCTTCTCTCCTTGAGTCAGTGCCTTCAAGAGGGATTATTCATCATCTTGAATACGAGGAGCTGAGTTCTTTACCTCTTCATCATTGAAAACAAGGTTCTTCTTACTTGCAGTAAGTTGAATAACTTACAAAAACTTGGAAACACACCGTATCGCCATCAGGTAGTTATAGCCTGCATATTGCATTTTCCCCTCTGACCAAGGGCTCAACGTTTCAAAGTTTTCATGTATAAAATAGTATTATTCTGGAACTGTGATAGCAGCAGAAGATTCATACATGTTAGTGTTTTTCTTTTCTCATATTTCTCTTTTGCACAAAATAAGCCCATGTATATTTCGGGTCACATGTTTCTTCACTGGCAACAGATCACCCAGCACAGTCAGATGAGCCTCTCTGTAGCCACAGCCATTGTACCTTCTTCATGTTAAGGCATGGGCTCATGCCCACACAGCACATGTGCATAGAGCAGGATAAGGAGTGCTTTTCATTTAGCCAAAGAGAAAAACAACCTCTGCAGTTAAAACTGCCTCTTTTATTAATGCATGAAGTTGCTGAGGTTCAACAGAAAAAGAAAGGAACATGAATAGAAAATCAAAATAGGAGGGTAAAGAAGACAGCTTCAACCTATGTTTGGAGAAAAATAATTGAAAAAACTTTTTCAGTAACATAGTCCTACAAAATATGATGCGGAGACTGTTAACAACACTCCAATTAAAGGAGGGGGAAAAAAAGAAAATGAGGTGATCACGTATATCATCTTGGCATATATTCCTCTGGAACTCCAGACATGTTCCTTTTCCTCAAGGCAGCGTCTACTGTTCTGATCAGTTCATTGATGTTCGCGCGCATTTCTGGAGTATAGGGGTCATATTCAAGCTTTCGTAGCCCTGATCGCTTAAAGTTTCCATCCTTCTGGCCCTCGACGCAGAGAAGGCGGTCCTCCGAAACCTTCAAACCCAGAAACTGCACCATTCCCTTCAGCTGGGAGAACAGGTCCCTCTTCACATTCTCAAAGTGGACCACGTGGACGATCTTCCCGAAATTCAGCCAGTCCAACGTGTGGGACGCCCACCAAGGAGCATAGTTCTTCACAAACTCGGGCCACTCTGCAGAACGAATGGAAAAAGATAAAAAAAATAAATTAAGTCATCAAATTGGGGACTGAATGGAGTTGAAGTGAGAGTCATGATGGACAAACACTGACGTAATTTAGCTTGAGGAGTGTGGCGCAATTTACGGCGGTGTACATGAAGTTATTTCTGAAATAATTGGACAGTAAAGTGGACATTCTTGGTTGTCAGTCAAACTCGCAGCGGTACTGTAGGAAAAGCCTTTGCTTGCAACTTTTACTCATTGATAATCTACTGGCCCATAAAAGCGTCTGCTGGCAGGAGCCGTGCTGCATTAGCAGCACACAACTTCACTGTTGTCGTTAAAGTTTAAAGCCTGCTGAGTTTGCAGTGCTGTCTCAGAAACCAATGAGAGAAGCACAGTGGACAGAATATTATATGCTGCATCTGAAAACACAACCAGCGGTATAGAGACGCTGAGGAACTGCAAGGTCTGTTCTCCTTGTTATCAAGCTTTCAAAAGCAGCCAGAGCTTAAAATAAGGAGCCAAAATAATTGCAGTTCTACCATGAACATAATGTTTGACTGAATATCAGATTTAGTTAAGATACTTATGTTCTTATTAGCAGGGGTTTGACTTTAAAACCCCCACATAAAGGGGTTTATGTAAGAGCCTTTAAATAAAGCCACCTGATAACACTCAAACATAACGGAGCACTTTGTAAAAGGACATGCCCTCCAAAATGCGTTACACTTGCCCCTGAGTTGACACTGGAGGGCATCAGCGGGCCCCCCCCCCCCCCGCAGAGGTGCATCAAATCGTACATGTGGCGCCCTGAACACAATGTCACACTGACTCTCAAACTGGATCCTCTTGCTGTATTGGAAGTGGCAGCTGTCAAAAAGCTCTTCTCTTAACTGATGTCACTGCATCATTTCCCCACCAACAGACGGAGTGAACATGCATTGGAAATGGCAGGCCAAATGTGCTGATGTTTCCACAAAGAGAGACAACTGCTGGGTCGGCAACTCTCCAGCCTCTGGAAAATCGATTTAAGTCTCGCAGAAAGTCAGCGAAGCGGTACGCCGACCAGACAAAACCAGTTGCTGTGGTTACCGAGACACACTAAGTGAATGAGCTAAAAGAAGCGGAATATGCATGAAATATAAATACATCTCAGTAAAGGGCATTCCATTATATAGACAAAGGGTTACTGAAGTCAGGGGTTTCATTTCTTTAAATGATGCCATGAACAAACCCTTTCAATAATAATCATCACATAAACGCAAGAGGAATTTAACTTGACTAACAACACACTACTGAATGGTTTCACAATGCAGGTGGATACAGGGCGTAAAACAAAATGTCCAAATGGTCTAAAAGTGACAAATGAAGTCTAACAGTGCATGTTTTAGCTGGTGACACAACTCATGATCTGACCCAGAGGGACTAAGGTTGTTGTTGGCTGGCTAATTGTTTCGTTTCTCATTTTTACATCATGTTCAAAATGGTTTTCAGCCGTTTTGTGCTCTTTGTGCTCAGCCACATCGGTTTATAAGGTCAAAACCACCCTTTATTGCTCATTTCCTCAATTTTCTAACCATTTTATGTCACCATAGACCATTTCTCAATTATTTTATTATTACCACATACTAACAGTGACCACATTGGTGACACATTTAGTTTTTCATTTATTTTAATTCAGTAGGCCTGGATTATTTTTTTTTCCTTTTCTGATTGTATAAAATTAAAACTGCTGAGGAACAACAGTGTAAAGACAAAGACTCTGATTTGTCCTTCAGCTGGATAGATTTTGGCTTTATGTTCACAGATTCTTACATTGTGCCTCATAAACTAAAAAATCTATCTCAAGTCTTGCTTTTAGTTTACAAAAATGTAAAAAGCTGAAAAAGCTTCAGAATCTGACGTAGTCAATTTGAAACTGAAACGTCTTCAGTCGTTTAGTTTGGAAAATATTTTTTTGTTTGTTTAAATCACAACACAGGATGCATTGTTACAAATACTTGTGTTGTAGCACTTGATCGGCCTCAAGACCACTTTTTGAAGGTCTTGTCTTGAATTCCACCGCATTTGTACTTGTCTCTGATTAAGATTGCTAAACTGCTGTTCATTACTGGGTTTGCTTAAAGAAAACAAAGGAAAATTCCCATTCATCAAATTCACCTCTGCATTGACATTTCTCGTGGTACACTTGGCAGTAAAAGAGGAGAACCTTTATTTGTTTTCTGTGGGGAATGCAGATATTCCAGATCAATGTGATGAGTGCGTATATGGTTTGCATGTTCCACATGTTATGGTTAGTGTGACCTGCAGTGTGGTGCTCGTACTGGTCTTTGTCTTTACTCGGTCTCGCCCTGCCTATGTCTTGGACTTGTCTCTGTCTTGATACACTCTGGTTTAGGTGGTCTTGACAACAACACTGTTACTGGCTACAGCCGCTCACCTTTCCCTTTCCAGTGGGCCTGAGAAGCAAATCCAATGTGTCCGCCGTATTTTCTGTTAAATTCAGCCATGAGGGCTTTGTAGGGGTTTCGGATCATGAGGACGCTGGAGTCGAAGGATTCGATCTCCTTCCTGCCGCTCTCGTGCGTCTTAATGCAGATCGTCCTCCCACTCCGCCAGTGGTCCCGCTCCCCTTTAAATCCTGTGAAACAACGACAATCCCACAGTGGATACATTTAATCCACAGAGGTATATTCGTCAATGAATATGTTTGTGAATCAGATGAATGTCGATGGCTACCTTTATTGTAAAGGGAGCCATCAAAGTAATAGCTGCCAGTGTAGAAACCAGTGGCGAGTTCTATAAGGTGGCGAGCCCAGGTGTTGCCGGCTCCAGGGAAACTGGCGAGGGCCACCAGCTGCTTGGCACGAATGGGAAGGAAGTGCCGGTCCATGCAGCGGTTATCTGACAAAACACAAAGACAGAGAGAATGTATTATTATAGATTTGTTTTATATATAGAATTACTGAAAAATTGTACAGCGATAAACATGGGCAAGATATGTGACAGTGCCTTGAAATGTGGGGCGAAAGACAGTGAATTATGACGATGCAAAGTATTTGACAAGTTGCTCAACACAATCGAGCTTCGAATAGACACTGAAAGTTAGTCACTTCCTGCTTATTGACTTATTTTGTAATAACAAAGACAAACACGTTATGATGAAACACTGGAAGTTTGTGGCAAAGATATTTAACATCACTGGAGAAAAAGTTTAGAAAATACAGGGATAGAGACACATTGTGGTGTTATGTTTTGTTCTGCGGGGGTTAGCTTGACTGTTTCCTCTTCAGCCCAAATTGCCTAACAATGCCCACTTACTGACATTAAAGTGTGACGTTACGAGGTAACAGATTTCAGAGAACAACTTGTCCAAAATATTGACATAAAGTTCACTTCCTGCTGCAGCTTGTTCTTGTTTTTTTTTTTTGTTTTTTTTTGCTTCAAAGGGTTAAACCTCCTTTTTTGTTTACTGGGCTCTGTGTTTTTGCTGATCCAAGCTACAGCTGCCTGCTGCGTTGAGGAAACTTTGTCAACAAAAATGCATATCCTAGAGACAAAAATAATCATATCTCTTATAGAAAATAAAAACAAACAGTTTTTTAGAGACACCAGATCAAACTGTTATGATAAAGGTAGTCTACATCTGTGACAGGATATTTTACAGCTGAACTAAACTATTGGAAGTTGAATCATTTTAAATGATTAAAAAAAATCCAATTTAGATCAAATAAACAAAAAGTAGGTTATAAAACATTTCTATATTAGATGGATGATTGTCAACAGTTTATATAAAGTCAGGTATTTGCTAGAAGAACTCAGCATATTCACACTTGGTACACCCTGTTGTCGATGTGCATCTATGTATTTCCTGCACACTGTGGCTGGCATGACTCACATTCCAATGCGCCCTTTATATGCGGCTGTGAGCCACCAAACGTTACCTTGAACCTGTGTCTGGTACACCACAAAGTACTCGTCGTTCCCGCAGCTCTCGAACTCTTCCCCGTGGCAGCGGTTGAGACACATGCCCTCGTCTTCCAGCTCATGAAGGGAGAAGAGAAGAGTCGGGAAGCCGCAGTGACACCGATCTCCAGCCAGGGCGGCCAGCGTTTTCTCCTGAAATACAGCCGCCATTAAACACTATTCAACACATTCAGGTGTACAAATGTACAATGCATGAATCCAAACCCCCTCCCCTCCCTCACCCTCTCCGTGCACATGTCCACACATTTGTCCACAGACATGTTTTGGATGACCGCGCTGAAGGGAAGTGCCAGAGTGACATTGTCTGGTCTGTGGAAACACCCTTTGAAAATGGCACTGCCATCTGAAACAGACAGAACAACCCAAAATGTTATTCACCAATAGGAAGAAAAAAATAAATACAACAAACACTCCAGTTTTATGGTTACTGAGCACAGCTTCCATCAAATTGGCCTCTATTCACTGACCCTCATGAAGAGATCCCACTGGGACTCTCTCCAGTCTACTGAGGCCCTGACCTGCCAGCAGCGTCAGCCAATAGCAGCTCTAACATCCCTGCCGTGTGTGGATGACCTTTTAATCTCAGATCCTAACTCTGGTCGGATGGACGGACCATAAATCACGACTGCTTCTTTCCTTCGCAGGAAGTTGTTAGTCTAGCTGTAAAATTCGGTGTCGTACTTTTTTCTTTGTTTCTGTTTTTGAACTGCTCTCCTGCACACACATCTTAATTACAGAATGATTGGACCACTTTTTCCAATGAACAATCAAAACAGCATGAAAAGACAAAGTGATTTTAAATCACGATTGAACTGTTGTCATATTCCGCCTGTGACAGGAAGGTCGTGAGCAGCATTGCTTCATTACAGGTTGAAAACCGCTGTTACAAGTCACTGCAGAAGAAAAGCTTAATTTCAGCCTGTCAACACGTCAGCCATGCTGATGTCAATATGAAGTGCTCAACAGACTGTTAAGCATTTACAGCAGAGGAAGAAAACTAAAAGCTTTTTACTGTGACACCACGATGAAAACCGCCTGTAGCCATATTTGTGTATCTAATGTTTTATTTATTTTTGACCTTTTTCCCAGACTAAAGGTTTCATTTTTAAGGTCATGTCCTTGCTCTCTTTATTTCCCTGCAGTATATCTTCGCTGCATCCTCTTTCTAGTTACCCTTCTTTGCCCTCGCATGTAGCAGAGCTTTTTAAATCAACCTGAGATGCTTTTTGTTTGCACTCCGTTGACTAGCATCACCCGTATGCAGCATTCAAACCCATATCTCAAACAAGGTCTCGAGCAAATAATGACATCATCTGATGAAAACGCATAGCTGAGGGAAATGTAGAAGAACATAATCTGGGTTGTATAACAACGACGCAAAGGAAATGAATGCAGAATAATATTTTGCAGGATTACCATAGTTAAGTTTTATGGAAAACACTCAACCATGTGACCGTAATGGCCTCCAAGTGGTGAAAACCACAAAACAGCCACCTCGACACATTTCCTGCATTTCCTCTTTGATGTTCACATGATGGAGATCAGGGTCAGAGGTGAAAACACAAACATGAAGAGCTTATTCAGCAGTCTGACGGCAAACAGAGGAAAGAAAAGCAGAAATGAAAATCATAATAAACAAACAGAACTGAACTGGACGAGGACAGTAAGATCATTTAAATTGAACGGAGCTTAAATATTTGCCATTGATGTGTGTACGAACTCTTTCCTTTCACATTAGCAGGTTGTTTCTGAGAAGCAGTTGGCAGACAAAGAAAAAGGAAGAGCAAACAGAAAAGGTGTGAAAAGCTGCCAGCCCCGTGGTGGGGAGATTTTGAACAAACTAAATCAGCACACAGATCTTTTTCACTTCTGTTAATTAGCCCATCACTTCACTTCCGTTGAGTTTTTTGCAGCAGCAAGAGTTAAGGATGCAGACCACGGCTGGTTGGGCTACGTAGGTAGCGCAGCTCTCCGGGGAAAGAGGTAACACAACCAAGAAGCCTGCTACCAACTCTATGGCATTAACCCAAAATAAAACAAATATTTTTCCTTGAACCAGCCTGGCTTGTTAAGATTTCTGAATCAGAATAGCATCTTGGTGCTCAGTGGATACTGTTGGTATACGCAGGTCTGCTCATTCTCAGCTCATGGACATCAATACCAATGTTCACTAGGGCTGTCCTCCACTAAACAAATTCTCAGTTGACTAACAATACAATTTTTCTCCACAAAGAATCACACAAAAGCACCACTTCAAATCTTGTTTTTGCCAGAAATGTGCTCATCAGTTTCTTGGAAATAAGCCATTCAGCATGAAAAAAGCATAAAGAATGATTTATCGACTAAAGAGATCTTAGTCGACTAATTGACCAAGAGGAGGCAGCCCTAATGATCACATTTTTTCAATATGAAATTAAAAAGAGCAAAATGTTGCACACCAGTAGGTCGACAGGTGCGTAGGAGAATACCTGTGGTCGACAGTATAGAAAATAAAAAAGAAAGAAAACTACAACTTTTTGAAACCAAATTTCAAGTGTGGCCGTGCTTTCTTGTCTTCACTTGACAGCCCTGTGTGGAGCGGCTTGTTGTTCCTATGAGACCGGGGTGGGGGGTGGTGTTTGTTGTTGTTGCAGAGTGTTAGACTCACAGCGGCGTGCTGACTCCTGGCTCAGCTCCAACCTATAGATGGACAGTCGGTTGGCTCCTCCGCACAGGTTGCTCTTCTCTCCTTTACACTCCATATTGCATTCGCTGTCTGAAGCGTTGGGGGCCTGGATCTTGTGACCGCAGTAGCACTCTGCTCCGAACTCCAGACCTGCGTACATGTACCCTCTGGAGGGAAGAGAAAGGAGAAACAAGCATTAGCATCGTTAGTAAAGGAGAGACAGAGAGAGGTTGAAGTGATTGTTCTGAGCCTTCTTGACATTTCTTAATCCTTCACAGGCCAATGCAGATTAGCATGCGGAGCAACTGGATAAGCAGTAATCAATAAAACCAAGCAAATGGTGCACAGAGGATGTTGAAGTAAAAATGAGAACACATCCAAACGTTACTCTGGAATAACATCTCTCTCTTTGGTGAAGATGCTGTGAGACTCTCTTGAGGCAATTATACATCTACTGAATCCATCACAGAAGGTCTCTTCTCTCCCCTCTGTTGCTGCGTGGAGGATTGGACTCCCAAGAGGCCTTTTGTTTGCAATTAGAGGTCCAACACGCCCCTCGCACAGGACAAATCCCCTGGGCTGTCAATCAAACCCAAACCTCTGTGCTCTGCTGTGTTCTGTTGCCCCTCATTTGTTTGTCTGTTCCTATTAACCCGCTGCGCTGGGTGAGGAGGCGAGCAGGGTGCAAGATCCAAGAGGAGGAAGGAAGCTGAAAAAAATTGCTCTCTCTGCTCCTATTCTCTGCTCTGTGAATCAGTGATGGGTGTAATTCAATGCATTCGATAGAGCCGTCTCTGGTATTCCACAGGGAGTGAAAGAAAGATGGGTGAGGTAGCAGAGAGAGATAGGATGTGAGGAAACGGGAGACAAATGGATGATAGGAGCAGAGAGATAAATGCTTCCAAAACTGCATACATAACTGTTTTCTGTGTTTCAACCCTGTACAAAATCCAGGATTGGATTTGATTTTTATGCTAATACAAGCAAATTTGGATTAGAATGTTAAGAGCATCAGTTCTGGGAAGGCCTTCCAGGAGTTTGGAACCTGGCTGCAGGTATTTGCTTCCATTCAGCCAGAAGAACATAATTGAGGTTGAGCATTGATGTTGGTCTGGCTCACAGTCGGCTCTCCTGTTCAATCATGAAAGGCGTTACATGCACGGCTGGACTATAAACCAGGAAAGGCAGGCAGCTACCACAGCCACAAAGAATTGTCAAAGGTTTTGCGCTCTTGAAACAAGGCTTTTCAAAAGAGTTTCCAGTGTGTGTGGCCAAAAGTAGCAGTCTCATTTCATAGAAAAATTGCCGGCACACTGAAAAAAAAAGAAAGAGGCTC
Source organism: Cebidichthys violaceus (assembly GCF_023349555.1). Classification (NCBI taxonomy): domain Eukaryota; kingdom Metazoa; phylum Chordata; class Actinopteri; order Perciformes; family Stichaeidae; genus Cebidichthys; species Cebidichthys violaceus. The sequence continues at coordinate 7,745,745 of NW_027176975.1, read as the reverse complement.
TTGATTGATTCCATGTGCAAAGAGTGACACAATATAAGAAAATCTGACTAAAAGTGTCACCATTGTATCACCTTTTGAACATGGAATATATTGATTGTTATGCATCTCAAGATGCAAAATGTTAGTTAGTCCTGATGAGCAGGTGGCACCATGATAGAATGGTATGGATGGGTGTGAATCTGTAGGCCAGGCAAGTTCCTCCACATCAAACACAACTATTTCTTTATGGACCAAGGGGTGCATTGATATGTTGAAACAGGAAAGGGGCCTTCAACAAACTGTTGACACAGAGTTGTCAGAAACACGCGTTGCCTCAAATATAATGAAGATTTCCCTTCATTGGTACAAATAGAGCAAAGTCCAAACCAAGAGAAACAGCCCCAGTCCAAGAGTACACAATATGGGCATCCATATACTGTATTTTTGGCCATATAGTGTATTTTAGTTGGACGGTAATGTTATTCTTTAGTGTAGTGTTTTCATCATAAAACCCATGATCTCAGTCTCCCCCTAAGGCACATTTAATGGCTGTCCTGGAGCTTTTGACCATATCATCTGAGATTCATACATGCTCAGATTCCCATTTTTTCAGCATAATTTAAGTCAAATTTTTTCCAAATGAAATGTGAAAATCAAAAACTCAATAAGGTGATATGACTGAAAGCTTGAACAGGACGTTATTTTGCACATATTTTGATGTTAATACATGTGACAGGCCTGTGTTAGTCATTAACTGGATCAATTGGATCTATGATTCCAGCTCCAAACAACACACATGACCCATTTTAATCGATATCTGGGGTTTTTAATTTAATATCAGCTCTACTTTCATTTATCAGCCTGACAGTACAAGTAGAAACGAGATGATCTAATGGAAGAGTGTTTTTTTTTTGTGTTTGCTGCTGTCATACCTTTCTGCACAGTTGTCCTGGCAACGAAATACGGTCATTTTTTTGTAGTCAAAAAAGGAAACTCCTCTCAGCGCTCTTTTCTGTGTGTCATCAGTGTAGCAGCCGAAATACTTGGCTGAAAAAGAGAAAACATACATGTTAGTTATCGAGAGAGACGGACACAATAAACTACATGATGTTTACGTCAGCTATGTCCAACACATTCAGCCACAAAAGAGTAGAAGGTGAGCTGTCCACAACAGTATCTTCCTCCCATGCCACACTGTGTAGTAACGGAGCACACGAGGAGTCCAAAGTGGGGCAAAATCTTTATTTATTTATAATGACACACATCCCCTTCTAGTGGCTTGTAACTGTAACTGTCATCTCTCTGCATTTTCTCCAGTAGTGTGTGGGGGTTGGGCTTCAGTGCACCTCTGCAGAGGGATACTGCAACCCTTCAACAGCTTCTTCCCTCTCATTAACACACTGTCTCTGTTTAACCGAGCTGCACAGGCTCCACTCTACCTTTTAACAAACATCTCACCATCTGTGCTGTGCCATTACCCCTCTAAGCCTCCGAGCTGAACGAGTCCCGGTCCCCCCGCATTACTTTAATTGTTATAGACTAAAGACCTGCATTTGTGCAGCATGTGGTGTGCTGCAGGACTCGGCTGTAATCTTCCTCGTAACTATTGTTGAGCTGGGATATAATAATCGGCTTCACGATGAAGGAAAACGCTGATTTATATCAAGCTGGAACCTCATTTTGAGTGGCGTATTTCTGCTTTGTATGACATGAGGGTAAAAGATGAAACGGTCCTATTACCTGTTTTATTCTTTCTATAAGCAAACATTCCACAATAACTTGTAACTGGTGGATCACAATAACAAATGTCAAGTGTTTGTTCAGCTGTATTCTACCCTCTGTCCACTCCTTTTAGTTTTGCCCTCAACACAGTATGCTTCTGTGCCATTGCACCACACAGTGCAAATGGGTTTGTATGCTGCGGTCTGCATCTTATGCTCCAATATCCCCTCCAAATTAAATCCAGAGCCAGTGGGAATGAGTGCATTTGCAGTGAGAGGAGAGGAAAGAAAAAAACAAACTGCGGAGTAATGAGTGGAGCTGGCTGTATGGGAGCAAACGAGTGCTTTGATGCTGCTAATTACTCCATCATCACTTTCTGCTGCAGTCCTGCGAGCTTAGTGTTTCTGAACGGGAGGGGAGGAGGAGGACTGAGCCAGACTATCAGATATCCCAAAGCCTCAATAGACATTGTAAACATGTTTGTTTTCCTGGCCTTGAATTGGAAAAAAATAACTCAGCAGTGCACTAGAAAAACATTGGTCTTCAATACTCTAATGCGCAGAGAGGTACTGTGCTGTTACTCATAGGTTTTGTAAAAGAAGCACTTATTTGTTTTCTCTTCTGGCTCTGAGAGCTTGGAGACAAATTCAGGCAAGCTGCCTCCACATTTTGTCCCAATGCTAACACAAACGGAGCAGTAGTCACTCACACTTGTGTTTCATATTCATGGGCAGTTTATATTCTCCACCTGCCCGTACTGCTCTCTGGAGGGAAACCAGAAACCCACATAACCACAATGGACTTGTAGTAAAATTTATGGCGTTGTGGATATGAATAAATAGCAACCCAAAATAGCATGTATTGAGACTGGACCAGATGTTTACAACTGCTGAACTGAATGTTTCATACTGGTGGACTAATAACTGAGAACATTTACTCAGGTCTGTTCTCATCTGCAATTTTGAGGTGTACTTGTACTTGAGAATTTATTATTTTATGCTTTCTAGTTCTACTCCACTATATGCCGGGGAGAAATATTGTACATTATACTAAACAATTCATGTATTTGACACCATTAGTTGCAAGTTACTTAAGATTTTGCAAAACATATCACCAGTTTTTTTTAAATATGATGCATTTATAGATTAAACTGCCCATCATATTACTTAAGGTAAAATTACAATAAGAAATTTGTAACATAGCAGATTTTCATTGTCGTATTGCTGAATTTACTAAAGCAAAGTGTCTGGATAATTATTCCACCACTGAGTGGGGAAAGGCTTTTTGCATGTAACATGCAAAGCTTTATTCATTTCTGTTGGCGGACTGGAAATGACATCTGTTTGGAGGAATGCTTTAAGTGTGGAAAAGTAACTAAGTACATTTACTCGAGTCATGTACTTAAACTACAGTGTTTGGGTAAATCCATTTTATACCTCTATTTCACCATATTTCACAGAAAATATTGTACTCTGCTATTGTACTCCCCTACACATTTGTCTGACACCTATAGTTACTTAAGATTAAGATTTTACAGACTAAAGTAGACAAGTACATTTTGATGAGGATAGTTTGAATGAAGGACATTTACTTGTATCTTAATATATCTAAAGTACTTTGGTATTACTCCTTAATTAACAGATATAGATGTTGGAGAAATCCACTGTTTGACTTTGTTTTTAATCATTTATACTTAATTCAACAGTGCAGAGGTTGACAGGGAATGAATGGCCAAGAGGAGCAAGAGAGAAGTGAGTCAGGTGTAAATGATATCCTCTTATCTGCTCATTTGATCATGTTTCATTTGGAAAGGAATAAGTAAGCACGATACTCATGCCATCCAAGGTCAGAGATGTCAGCCCTGGTCAGACATTTCCTGTGCTCACTCTGGTGTTTTCAAAACCTTTTTGTGACTTGATAAGATGTCACATGCCAGTCAGAAGTTTATATGTAAACAGTTTCTGTCAGGATTATGTAATCCCACAGTGAGAGAAAACCGTAAATCCTGTGATCATGAAGTTAGATGTTGCGGTTGTGTATCAGCCGAACATGTGCCGAGTGGCACAAAGCCGAGCTGCAGCTGAAGCTCTGTGAGTGAGACCCTTGAAGGATTCACTCTGAGACGAGACAGAGGACTTAATCATAATCATCATCTCACTCCACTCTCAAAAGATTTCCTACATGACCAATTACAACTTGAAATTCTGAGTCATTAAGATGATGCGGTTTGTAATTAGAGATTACGTTGGATCAATTTCTTATTAACATCAAGTGCTGCCTGTGTGTTTGCCAGGGAATATGCATTATAAATCAGCCTGTAATAAAATGTCCTACATTCTTATAATTTGTTGAATTCTCATTAGCAACTATGACACAAAACAATGGGTTATTATAATCATTGTTCTTAATATTTTACACAAGAATTCAGTCGTAAACACGGAGAAGTCATTAATGTTGCAGCACTGCAATTGCTGGCACACATTGTGATTATTCCTTCATTTAAAATTAATTTACTGTACCAGTAAATTCTATTTTTGCTTTGTTGATCTGCTTAAGGGAGCACTGCATTGAATTAATGTATTTCTTTTGATAAATTATTATTATTTATTTATTTTTTTTATGTGGGAGAAGCCAAAGGCAAATTTCAACCCTCTTTTACAATTTATCTGTTGATGAATTTGTAAAACTGTCAGCTGAAAACAAAACCATTGCAACAGTATAGTAAAGGATTGTTGGTACGACCCACCTCTTCCATTGTCCACGTCTTTGGCACTGCGTCCTTTAAGGGCACGGTTCCAGTTGTTGGTGTAGTCTCCCCCCCTACGCACCGTCTCCTGGCCCTCCTGTCTGGCCTTTTTCATCCACGGAGGGCCATACCTCCGCCCGGACCTGCGGGTCTCTTTAAACACTCTGCTCATGATGCCAAGCCCCCGGGCGCCTGACATCGAAGGGCGGCTTCCCATCTCTGAAGCTACCACCGCGTTTCGGCCGCCTCTGGCCCCGGGGCCGCTGTCCCCAACGAAGCCAGAGTGCAGGAAGACGAGGCTCCCGGCGGTCAGGTAGAGGAGGATGAGGGAAAAGAATCTGACTGGTTTCCTGCGGAAATAGCGCTGTATCTTCAGCAGAGGCTTGGCCATGCTGGCTCCCCCTGCCACTCAGACACGCTTTCCCAGTGATGAAAACTCATAAAGCAGAAGAATCAACACCAGCTGCCCCTGTTCCCACCACACAGCCCCAACGAAAATGAAGAAAAAGTCTGTTAAAGTGTCTTAATCCTGTATGAAGGTCCTCCAAACAATAGCATGACTATTCCCTCATGTAAGCCTCTTCAGTCTCATGAGGAAGAGGCTCTACACCTGTGCTCTGTGCTGCCCTGTCCAATGAATCCACGTGAGAGTCTCTCTGCCTTCCCCGCTGACAGTTCAGCCCCGAGAGCCGGCTCCGGGGCCACGGCATGAAAGTTGAGTGGTTCAGAGTGAAAGATGATCCCTCAACAACACCGCTTTCACTCCGGTTATCAGCCTACAGAGACGCCACAGCAGCACCCACAGTGGCACTTTCTCCCACGTTGTGCAGAAGGAAGAGGGTTTTATTTACAGGCTGAACGGAGATCCTTTCGCTTTGTTGAGGCCGGCTATTCACTGAGAGAGAGGGCGTGACTCTCCATCTGCAATAAAGACACACAGAAAGAATAAGTACACAGCTGACTAAGCTTTATCGCACATGGAAAAGGAGAAATAACATGAGCATGTTAAGAATGAAGGATGAAGTTGATGCGTCACCTTCAAGGCAATAAATCAGCCTTATAATAATGCTTTTGTTACTGAGAATCACAAGTTAACCTGTCCTCATAGTTTGTCAAAGAATACAATTTGAAACGGAGATTAATCTGGGAAGCGTTTTGTTTGATTGTGTAGATATTTTGGTTTTCATTGCCGTGTGGTTGGGTGTATGCTTGTTTATATATGTATGTATATATATATATATATATATATATATATATATATATACATATATATATATATACATACACATATATATATATATATATATATATATACACGCATACATACATACATAGATGCTTGTTATGCTACCTATGTTCTTATGTTTATGCCTATTCAGTATTTTCATAATTTGTCTTTAAATGTAAAGCACTTTGAAGTTAAGTGTAACGAAATGTGCCATATACATTGCCATTGGTGTTAGTTTGTGCACAAAACAGTAAAGCTTCACTGCAATAAGCTCACACTTCTACATTATCTTCAATAAATTAAGTTATGCAGAAAAAACAAAACCAAACCTCTACCCTGTTTATTTTCACTGATGGAACTAATGTGTGCAGGAATTGAAGAGAATTAAATAAAAGCATTATTCCAGATGATCTAAGGTGATGATCATTTTTGTGAATGTGTGACCGGAAACAGGCTCACTTGATCACTTGTTGAAAATTCTACAAGTTCTATTCTACAAATTCTACTCCACGCTCGATTGGTTCAAGAGCTGAAGCTGGACAGAGCGGAGTTCAAGGAGTAGGCTACTTCTCGTGGTATTTGTTCCACCCATCCTCCACTGTGATTGGCTGGCTGGGTCAAAAGTGACAGTGTTTACCAAAGATGAACATTTTGAAGCTCTCAGTGGCCAGAAAAAAAGATTCCAAAGGTACGCGCGTCATGCTGCTGGTGTTTGTAGTCTGTTACACTGGCCTCAGAAAAAACACTTTGACCAAACAACTGTACTGCTGACTTGTGCTATTTTTAGAGCGAGCATGCGACTCATTGTCTTCCCCTGCTGTAGGCCGACGGCACATGTTTTAGTAGTTTGGTTGAATTTTGCATATTCTTGCCCTGCTGTTTGTTAGTTAGTTAGTAGTTTGTTTTAAAAAAAAAACCATGGCTGTAAATTTTAATTTTATAGAGTAGTAGATGAAAATGGTTTGGAGCATGTGACGATATCTTACACATTGTACCTTGATGATTTTACACTGATGAACTGCATTTTCATAAACTGGCTGAATCCCGACTTCCCAAATTCTCGGCAGCGTCTCTCAAAGGAGTCTCTGTTCTGGGACGAGCCCGGGAGGCTACATTGGAAGATGTAACGCAACACTCCTCAGGGTCAGGGAATTTTCCAGAACATTCAAAGGGACAGTCGCCCTTGTGACTCTCTGTCTGCCCCGAGACAAATCTGCAGAATACTTGTCACCTGAAACCTCAATGGCACAGCAGGCCCTCTTGGCTTTCCGCCCCATCTACATTTCCCTCCCGTAGTCTGGGACGAGGCTGGGACCCTCAAGGAGAAATGGATCACATTCTGCTCATGTGCTTGAACCAAAGACATTCCACATCCTGTCTGAATTTGACTCTGTATCTTGATCAGTAACTTCTAAACACCTGCAAGGATGTTTTTCATTGCTGATGCACTTTGTCTGCAAGGGTGTTGTAGCTGATTTTAATAGAAAAAGTAAATCATATGAGTAGGTTTCACACTCAGGACATAAAATATATAATAGTCTCATTTGTCCAGGCTTCAGTTTCTTAGAAATAAATCTGATGTCTCATTGCTGGTACAAGAAAGTGCTGTACACAGGGGAAACGGTTAGTCTTGCTGGTCTGGATAAATAAACAAACACTTTAAATTTAACTAATTACTAGAACACGTCTCGTTTGTATATACACAAACAGAAATGTAAAAAACTACGGTTGTGGTGTGTTATATTCCTGACAATTTTTTTAAGTTAAGCTAAGCTATTCAGCCGTCGGCTCTGGCTTCAATCCTCTCATCTCACTCTCGGCAAGAAAGTAAATTTCCCCAAACTATTCCTTGAAACATTTATGTCTGAAACGCCGATGAATTTCAGTGATCTTCTCGTTCCCACGAACAGCGTATATTTTGCACGGATTCATATCGATGCAGTTACACAGTAGATCATTTGTGATATTCGTTGCAACAGAAGTGGGCTATAAACATTGTTGAAAATTGACTTCTACTCTCTCAGTAACCATGGCGATTCTTCAGTCCTGTGTCAGTATTTTGCTCCTCGTCGACAGAGAAATGATTCATATTTCAGGACGAACGACACAGTAACTCTCAAACAAGCTAGTCCTTGTTTCAAACCCAATCATTTGTTTGCCTTGGAGATATTTAACCCTATCTAGGTTAGGTTTCCTAGGGTTACAAGGCTTAAATAGAAAAATAAAACATACATATTTCACCATGCCTCTCACTCCTATCTCACTGTGCAGGGCAACAGTATCCTGAAAATGTGTGGCGGCCTCTTGGTGGGAGTCCTGTGGCTGTGTGTGTGTGTGTGTGTGTGTGTGTGTGTGTGTGTACAGGCCATGGTATGGTGGTTTAAGAGGCTGAGCAGATGGAGAAAATGACAAGTACAAGTGACACCTCCTTACTCTGCCTCTCACGTACACTGCAACAGGCCCACACACAGGTTAATTACTGGTGTGAATATTTAATCCCCCAAGTTACGAAAATGAAATTGAACTCGTGGCTAATTTGCAGGTCCAAATGACAGTAACAAGAGCGTGGTTGGACTCTTGTTGCAATTGTATAGATCTGTCATATTTCATGAGGGAAAAAAGAAACAAGAGACAAACCTGTCACGCTAGCAGCTCTGTGACACTAAACACTAACATCAACATGCTCACAATGACAATGCTAACATGCTGATGTTTAGCAGGTATAACGCCATTAGCTTTCTTTGGCCATTAACCAAAGTATTGGATGAATTAAAATGTGGACTTGATGATGCCAGATGGAAAGTTAAGAGATTACCAAAGTTATTTGGGTTTTCACAAGTCTGTGCTAAATTTCCTGACAATCCATCAAATAGTTAAGATATTTGATCAAAAAACACAAATGTGAAGGTAATGCTGGCACTAGAGGAAAAGTCAGGGGGTGATCAAAGTCATGTGTGTAGAGTGTATGAGACGTTTCAGTCTGGACCAAAGTGGTGGACAGAGTGAGTGACGGAACAACATTGCCATCCCTACAGTCTAATGTGGCTTAAATTCCCAGAGTCAGGCCTTCACATTCAAGCTTCAAATACTGCAAGTTTGTGCCATTCACATTTCACAACATTTACTGTAGAGCTAAAAAAGGGTCTCGTGGATACAAATCAGGTGTGAAACAGACGGACAGACAGACAGATGGACAGACGGAAAGGAAACGCAACAGACAGGAGTAGGAGGTGCAGCGGTCTTTCTGCCAAGTCACGGCAATTACTCAAGTGTAGCCGGCATGAACTCACTGACTGACCATTAATTCACATTCATATTAAATGAGCCAGCAAATATTTAATCAGAGCGGATTTAGGGGAGGAAACGTCAAAGTTAATCTTTGTTGAGTGGTCAGACAGACAACTCAGCTTGTGCTGCAGGCAAAGGGCTCCACAAGTCAGACCATAACTATTCTTCACATCTGTCCCGGGACTCATTGACCGGGGGGGGGGGGGGCAGGGTTGAGCAAGAACGAGCTGCGTTCAACTCTGTGACACCTCTCGAGTTCAGAGACAACACTTAACTGTCAGCCACCACAGACAACTGGTGGGTTCAACAATTGAGTCGCTGCCTGACCTTTAGCTCAACTCTGGTACGACAAAGAGACAGTAAAAAAAACTTCTCACAGCGGGATTGTGCTTTATTGTTTTGTAGTTTGAAGGAAAGAAACTGCCAAGAAAAGATGTAAAAAGACAATAGATGCATGTTTCTGATAGTCATTTTTATATCTTCAAAAAGTGGCGACAAGATTTGAACTCTGTAGATGTTGAATATTTGTGAGTAGGATATTTTGCCACGATAGAAGCAGTTAAAACATTGTTACTTGGTTCTGCAGATGTAATCAATTTCCATCGGCCCCCCCTGCCAAAAAGCATTCTTTTCACTCCAACGTGGGTGACTTTTTCAGTGCACATAACACCAGCTGAATTAAATTTGTTTTCCCACAGTTTAAAGTGGGTTTTCTTGCTGTGTTTTAACAGTTGTGAAAGTTAGAAAAATACAGGAAAATATATGTGTGGTGAAATGTCAGCGAAGTCCACAGTAAAATCAACACCAACAGTCATTTATAGTGGGCTTCTAGAGGAAAGAAGCACACATTACTGTGATAGAAATGTTCAGTGTCAACAGTGGCAGGAAGACAAAGTTATCAGCTGCACCGGCAATAGTGGGAAAGGAAACCATTTGAGTCTTCTCTCCTTGGCCTTTTGTCCAGCTCCCTGAGCACTCAACAGTAAGTCCCATCCTGTAAAAGTACTGTGCTGTAACATGCTTTTGCTTCTTCGGCAGCAGAAGGGTTAACAGTGCTGGCTGACCCTCCCCTCACCCTGGGGCCTGTCTTTCCGCTTCCCTGGTGTGTTTGGCCTGCCAGTGCGCATTAGCCGTGTTTGTCAAATCAAATCAAACTAAAGATCACATTCCTCCCCCGGTGATAACGCTGGCCACGCTTGCATTCAAGTTTACACAGATTGTTCCCCACCATCCTATTGCAAAGTTGCCTGGTGCCTCATTACCGGTCCATGAGCGAACTCGACAGACCAGCAGAAAGTAGCGAGGTTGTAGAGAGCATCTCTGACTGAGGATGTAATATGTGTTCAAAGCATAACAATAGAACTAAAGAATGTACTGTTGTAAATAGCGGTGGTGAAACAATAAGAAAGCGTTTTGAAGACATTTGCGGTCTAGAAAAAGACGTCAATTCACACGGAAAAGTGAGAAAGCTCAAGCAAACTAGTTAGATGCCAAACTTTTGCTGCTCAGCAGAACAGATTGAAGCTGCTCACTCTGTGGTGTGCATGACCCCTGAAACCTAGAGTGTGAACATGACTACTTTGAATAACAGCAACATCATCGCACTGCCAGAGCTGTGTTTTTGGCTTGGTGATTGGCAAAAGTTTCCACGGTATGAGTACAGTTTTGGCTTGCCATTTTCCTGTCAGCCATTCTAATTAAACTATGTTTGATCTCAGCGTGTGCTCGCATTAGTGATTGGCTCAATGCCCAATACACTTAATTACGGGTGGCCATTCAAAAGGAAGCTCATCAGCAAAGATGTTTGAAAGAATCTCTGTAGAGTGAGACATTATACAAAGCTAGGAAAGCAGTTTTAAACTACTGACAAGCTTATGCTACTTATTGTTCCTTAATACACTTTCTCCCAAAACAACAACAAGAATATGAACCATTTACTGAAGAGGACACCCACCTCTGCTTCAATGTGGACACTTCACATACCCTGTGACAAAGTTTCTAATAACAGTGTTCCACTATATGCGTTGTACTGTATGTTATTCATCAGTTGGCTATCTGTAACCAAAACCTCTGTCTGAAATCTGTCAGGAGGTTTTGAAAATGTGGAAGAAACGTGAGATAAAAGTAGACAAATCAGTGCTGTAATGAGTGTAGACAAGCTGCAGATTGGTGGTTAGACATCCAGTGCCCCCACTCTCTTTTTATTAACCTCTCATTAATGGCCTGCTGAGAGGTTAATGACACAAGATGTTAACTGATACATTTTAGATGTATTACCAGTGTGGTTTAATTTTATAAAATGTATTCATTTATTATATGTACATAGTACAACTAAACAGTATTATGTATGAATGCTGCCAGTTTTGGTATGGACAGAAAAGACAAAACACACAGACACATTTTTTCACAACCGAATGGTCTGACAGAAATGTATGCATAAATGGTAAAATGTGGGGTTTTAAAGTCCTAAACCATCAAAGGTTTACAGAGTCAAAGCATTTGGCTGGTTGGTTGTTTGTATATGTTTTTAATTCCTTCAGCAGCTGAGCAGCCAATCATTACTTCAGGACGAGACGGGAATGTTATATGTAGTAAGGGAGCGCCCAGATGGTCTTTAATACCCTTTTTTTTTAAACACAAGAACACGCACTAAAAATAGGTAGTAGACTCCTTTCCTTGCAAGTTTGTCACTTTTGACGTCATGGCTGCATTGGCCAATAAAAGACGTTGACTACTGCAGAGTCATTTGTTCGAAAATGAATGCTGAATGTAACTTTTCCCTCTAAAGACAAAAGCCAGGTGTTAGTGGGTGTAAGTGTGTTCTTTTGCAGCGAGAAAAGTCTTTAGAGGCTATATATCTATATATCATAGATATATTTATATCTATATATCATAGATATAAATATATAGTCAGACTAGGTTTCATTTCTTGTTTGTGTTATTTGTGCAAAATGTGAGGCACCTACTGAAGAGAGCTATTGCTGTAATGAAACCCATTGCTGTGTTTAGCCCTGTTCGTTACGCTCTCCCAAAGCCCGGAGGTAATTAGAAATACGAGTACATTTGGCATTGTAGCGGTTGAACAGACCAATCCCAGTTATGGTTTTTAAGTAGACCCTATAAAGCTTAAAAAATAAGCCCATGATGGCAGGGAAAAAGCTCTTTGTAATCCTGATGATACTCAATGGTCCATTAAGCTCAGTGGTGACCTTTTATTCTGAAAGAGAAGAGGTAAATTAAAGGGTCTAAAAATAATGTAATCCTGTTCTTTGACTGGTGCACAGTAGCGTTAAGCTGCGGCATTGTAACTGAGTGACTGATGATCATCATTTCCACCAGAACACGGTGATAAGCAACTGACACAGTCAGAAAGAAAATGGGGCTGAAGGAATAATAGCTCCATTGTGATTGTGGACACAAAGCAACAGAGTTAAATTATAGGAATGAGCAGAAAGACAAAAACTGAACAAGTCATTTGCTCAAAATCAGGATGAGCACTTATCATTCTACTTGTAGACCTGTTTGGTCTGTTTCTAAATCTGAGGGAAAGAAAGACAAGAAAGGAGAGAGAACTTCTGCTATTTTAGGGAGATGTGCTAGAAAATAATCTTTGATGGTTACGGGAAAGACATGGATGAGGTGTCACACAGCTCCAAACAGAGAGACATATCCCAGATTGCTGTGTGAGTTTCAGACCCACCCTCGGTAGCTGCCCCTCCCAGTTCCCAGTTGGCCACACGGACGGACATTTGAGAAACAATCACTTGAATCGGTCCTCTCTAATGGCTTCATAAAAGAAGTAATTATTCTGCAGCGGGGAGGCGCTGTCAATGGGAGATCAAATGATGTCTTCCACTATCCAACCTTAACAAAGCTCTTCATTCAGGGCCTTACAGAATATCTGCAGCTCAGTTCTTTTTCCAAAGAGGAAAAGAGCTTTTCCCCCTTTTTCTTCTCCCACCTTCACTAAGCACAGACGGTCTCTCTGCTTTAATTAAAAGTGAATTCTCCCGGCTCAGTTCTGCTGCAGATCTCAGTCCTCTCTGCTTGAATAGACTTAAGAGGGGATTGTAGTGGGGGGTGGTGGAGGGGGGCGGATGCCTCTGAATGGAACTTGAGGCGATTTTCGACATCACAACATTAAAGTTAAAGTGTGAAAGCACAAATGAGACAATCAACATGCAGCTAAGAATTACAGTTATTCATTAACTGAGAATCGGGCACTTTCTTTTTCCATGTTGGACAGCCAGAGAAGAGTGGGTGTTTGGCTCAGTTATTTCTGGAACAACTTGATATTACATATTTTGAACATTAATGTGACTCAGTATTTACTATTTCTGAGCTTGAACACTTGTTCTGTTAAATAAGAGGCCAGAAAAACACAACTTCAATCCGTCATGTCAATGTTGAGTAAATGTTTGAGGTTTTGGTATAGGTGTAACCTCCATTCTCTATGCTAGGCTAAGCACTTACAGAGCAACATTAGCATTAGTTTGGAGTTGTGTCTCTGGTCAGCTGGTGTACGTGAGTCCAATATTCTCTCTCTTTTAAATTTGTTTTGGTCTCCAACAACATCGTGACTCACATATCTGACTTTTTAGCTAATAAATGCTCCACTATGTTCACCAGCTGGTTCCAATTCATCATTCATCATTACTAGCGACCCCTCTCACATTACACGTAGTCATTCGATCCATTGGTGATATAAAATATTCATTAGAGCAGCTTTAAAACCTGCTGCCACAAAACGATTTTACCAAGATGAATACAGCAGCATCCCACAATGGTGTAATAACTGTGTTGTTGGGGGAACTTCTTCACAGAGGAAGATGATGACACGACTGTCCTTCTGTATCACACAGCCTCTTCTGCTCTGTTGGGCAGAGTAAGAGCAGAAAAACCGAGCCGAGTGCTCAGCGGTGCAGTGAGAAGGGAGACAGACCCTCTACACATTCAAGCTCCTGTGTCAACGAGCTCGCACTCTGCTGAAGTGTCCTTAAGCAAGAAGCTGAACCCTCCAACACTGTTGTTGTGCAGCTAACTGAGAGGGAAATGAAAAGAGCATTTTTAATCTATTTTTCAAGAAGTATAATGAGTGACGGTTCAGTTTGGAATTACTTTTGCCAAATGCACCAACTGCTACAGTAAATGTGTGCTTCAGAAGTGCTGAAAGACAGTCGGGGTGAAATGAGATGGTGCCAGGGGGAGGCTGGTTTCGTTTGAAGTTATCAGTATTGACAAAATCTCACTTCCCCTTTGCTTCAGTCCTCTCTTTCCTTTTAGAAAACCACAGTGTGGTCTCACAGACTAATCCTACTAAGCTGAATCCATTTCCAGCTGGAAAAATCATTGCAAAACTGCCTTGTTGATTCATTGCATTTTTCAGCTCAATGTCAACAAATTTTACATTTAATAGTTTCCTTGTGAGGTAAATAAGTCTGCAAAAAGAGGATTTGGAGAGGCTACTAAAGATGTTGTCTGGAATAAAAGGCTGATCCTGGCCACAGCACCACATGCTGGGATCACTTCAGACAATACAAGATCCCGAAACTGCATGTTGCTGTCACAGCATGAAGCACAGGAGCAATACAGGAAAACAGTCAAGTGTTTTGTGAAGCGGAAATGGAATCAAATGTATCCCCTTGATACTGTCACTGTATGTGACTTTTGTGTGAAAATAAAAATCTACTTTTCATGGTCTTCAAAGAGAAAAGAGTTGTCCTAGAGCCCTGTAGTTTAAGACAAATAGCGTATACTTTAACAACAACATTCCTTGTTACAAGCCGAGATGCCGTCGCTGGTATTGTTTCACCTTGTGAGTCTGAGTGTGTGTCATCATGACTAAATGTGGTCCTGGAGACACCTACTGCAGCGCAAACTACCACAAAAGCTGTTGTTTATATTTCTGTCTGTGAACAGATTTTGTCACGGAGATAATAATAATAATATTAATTTTATTTATGAGCACTTTTAAAGCCCGAAGCACAAAGCAGACCTGAGGGGCCTGTTTGGACAGAACAGTGTGAAGAGCTCAGTTATATACTCTGGTGCCAGATCATTCAGAGCCTTATATGTGATACAAGCACTTTAAAATGGCCTCTAAAAGAGACTGGAATCCAATGCAGTGAAGCCAAAACTGGTGTGATGTGTGAAAATCGTTTTGTTTTGGTCAATAGTCTAGCTGCGGGATTTTAAACAATTTGGAGCCGCTCCGTTTGTTTGTTTATGCAAGTGAACAAAGCATTACAGTAAGCGAGGCGGGAAGATATAAGGGCATAAATAATTTTCTCAGTGTTGCTGAAAGACAGAACTGATCTAATTTTGGAGATATTACTGTGTTGATGAAAAATACTACTGGACTACTCTCTCCAAGTGTTGCTCCAGGCTCCAGTTGCTTTCTAGGATAACACCCAGATTTCTTTGTGGCTGACTTCACGTTGGGAGTGAGGGGGCCAAGGAGTGGCTGCATTTGTTTTGAGATAGAAGCCCCCCCCCCCCCCCCACACACACACACTTTAACGCTCTGGCCTGATTTGGCGTTGCAGCATGGTGTGTGATCCCATAGCAAGATGCTCTGTAGTTGGATTTTACTTTACATTCTGTTGTGTGTAGTTTAATCTCTAAAAATGCACAATATTGTATTTGCAAGTATAGTTCTTGAGTAAATGTACTTGGTTACTTTCCACCACTGACCTACACTGCACCAGGCTGTAATCCAAATGACAAAAGGATGTGTTTTATAAACACTTATTGCAAATGTGAAGTGCATCTGCTTCTTTTTAGGTTCAGCGATGGTTGGAAATAAAACTGCAGAGTTAAATAACTAATATTTTGAGCCTGTTTTCTCACCAGATTGTAATGATATAGTTGAAAGTTGTATTAGCAAAAACAGCAAAAGGTCTCAATTGTTTTCACAGACTGTAGCCTCAACAGAACAGAGTAGAATGCAGCCAAAACACATGTTTTGAGTAAAAACACAAATCATTTTTTTTCTCCACTGGAAAAATATACTCTTGCTATTAGTATGCAGGCTATACTGCTTTCACCACCTACACATACAACCCACAGCAGAATCGAAAGCATTTGATGCCCGTGCTTGTGGAGTTGCGCAAAGTCTGTCGGGGAAATGAACACTAAGTCAAATGAAGGAAGATGAGACGATCGAGACAACTTTACAGCAAAAGAGCCTCTGAATTACATTAAACATCATCACAGACTGATAGTGTTTAATGCAATTCAGAAGCTTTATTTTCCCTTTATTAAAAGGAGAATGAAAGGATGCCATGAGAGCAGTCAGCTCCACTCCGACTGTTGTTGGACACAAGCTATTTAGCTGTTTTTGATGAGCTCTTCAATGTGCACAGTCACGCAGGGCAGCAAGCTGGGCTCACTGGTCTGGATGCATTCATCTGCAGAACATGGAGTGTGTTTGTAGATGGGTGCTCTGTACGCACGTCTTGCAGTGCAAGTGTGTACTGAACCATGGGCCTCATTAGCATCACGCAAATCAGCCTGTAAAGGTCGAGCAGCACCAGAGGCCTGCTGTCAACATTTCCTCTTCAATTAAATATGAACATCATTTGAAGCCTTGTTGCTCATAGGTCCTATTTTTAGTCAACTGTTGTTGTTTTTGTTGACAAGTTGTCACTACGTCCTCATTGTTGGTCCCATCAGCTCTACATGGAATGACAATTCCACGACTGAGCAAATAAACACATGTATTTTAAGTCTGGACTAAAAGGTGGGTTTAATGTATGTTTAAGCCAAATCTTGAAGTGATGGCAGTACAACTTTCACATGGATGCAGCTTGATTCACTTGAACTGAAATATATACATATTGAAGTCTACAAACGAGGCTATGAATGTTTAAGTTATATATGTGTGTGTGTGTGTGTGTGTGTTTGTGTGTGTGTGTGTGTGTGTGTGTGTGTGTGTGTATGTGTATACAATATGTGTGTATACAGTATAAAGATATTCCATTTTATTTCCTTCTTTAACCTACATTTTTGTTTGTTTGTTGATTTGATTTTAAACCACATAAGACAGCCGAACAATGTGTCGGACCTAGCTGAAGGACAAAATCTATTATCAGTAGACATTGTGAATACTATTGTTGATAACATACTCGCTGCATGTAAACACTTTGTTCTGTAATACTTTCTACTGTAATAATAGAAATCATTAAAATCATTTTCCAATATGTGAAACTGTTGTCATCAGTTACCACATGGAGCTAAGACCTAAAGGAAATTGAGAAAGGGTCACTTCTGCAATGATGGAAAGGTTACGTATATGCGTGTTCACAGGCGAGCACTATAGCGTGGCTTTAAATGTGCCTATATTTTGTGTGTGTGTGTGTGTGTGTGTGTGTGTGTGTGTGTGTGTGTGTGTGTGTGTGTGTGTAGAAGTAGAAATGGGCAATGTGTCTGGGGATTCAGGCTTTCTGGCAGCTGCCTGCTTTGGGCTTGCAAGAAGGAGCGAGCCTCAGCGCTGCTGCCTCTCCTAAGATGAATAAAATATGACGAGCATGCAGCTGTGTTTCAGCGTTGCCCTGATGCAACATGGACAACATCTCTGAAGCAACAGAAGAAAGACCATACAGACACAGAAACAGAAATCTCTGAAGTTACAGAGCAACAGCGGAATGCTCGGTTATTTTTGTAAAAGAATACCCAAACTTGAGTCCAACATGAATGTGGTTGCTTTTACCTAAAGGGTCAGTTCATGTCCAAAACACATATTTTCTCACTTCCCTGTAGAGGCATGCAGATAGTTGGTTTCATGTGCTCAAGTTCTGACTTTCATGCTCTGAAACTTAAAGGGACTCTTTCTTCAGTGGAAAGCAGTTCCAAAGAAAATGTTTCTCAGTGAGGTCTGTGGATTTTCCTGAGTAACTGAGACATTTATGGAAAGAATTTTCTTCAAATCTGTGAGCACCACAAACAAAATTCCCCACACCTCAATTAAATTGGAGTGGAGGCAGACATTTCAGAGGCAGATATCTCAAAACTTCTGCAGATAAAACTGAAACTATCTGCGTGGCTAGATCACAGTAATGGTGAGTGAATGAACTGACCATTTAAGCTTCAATCAGCGCAGAATTCACAAAATACTGTACGTACGAGTATTGCTCCTCTGATGATGAAAAAGAGAGTGCGAGCTTTTGTCATTTACAGATCCACAGCAGCCTCTCTGTGTTTTTATTTGTGGTGAATTATTGACGTGCGTGAGCCCCTTTCATAGTGCTGCGGCGGTGCGTCAGACAAAAAATAAGGTTGGGAACCACTACGTTCGAGGGTCTAACACAGCAAAATGAGGCTGCCTGTGTTGTGGTCTCAGTCTTCCACCAGACCGCGTTCAAGTTGCCCCGGGGTGGCTGAGGAGAGGGTCGAACCGGGAGTCAGTGAGGCGCTGAGCGGGAGCTCGAGCTGAGTCATCCCACCCTCAAGCAACCTGGGAAAGACATCTGCACAGTCACACAGAGCGAGCGGAGGTGATGGGGGTTGACGAGGCGTGGCAAACCGGGCTTGTGGTTGACCGGGCGTGCTTCATTTACTGCATGTGATGGTTCCTAACATCACGGCCAACCTGGGCAGCTCCTCTGACAGATGGAGGACATTAGCGCCGCAGAGGAGCTCAAGTGTGCGCTCTGCTTACCGCCAGATCGGAAAAGTAGCTGATAAGGGGATAGACTTAGGCGCTTCATCCCACTTGCTGCTGGAAATTAATGGAACAACATGTAAGGCTGAGTGTAAGAATAATAAGCCCTTACTTAAAGTGTGTATAAATAGACGATGCTCGGGTTACTGTTGCACATCTTTCACATGAAATCCCAGTAGATGCAATTACTGAGCACAACACTGACATGGGATTTTGCTGCTGTTTACCCTTCAATGACATACTCCCAACAGGAAATAAGCAAAAGTAGTTTATCTGTTAAAAAAAAGGGTATGCTGTTATTCCATGCTAGCAACAGCGGTGGAGGGGGCGGAACAGAGGGATGCACATCTTGATTTGGCCGAGTACTTCATTTCACAGGAACCTGACAAATTTCTCTGGCAAGTGTGAGAGCCCAATTAGGTGCGGGCGCGCTGAATGGAGATCTGAAGCCGCTGCTGACACCGACTGCACAGCTGACAGACCCAGAGGGGGCTCCACCCCTTCTGACTCTTTATCACATTGGGGCTCCTGCTGCTGTATCGCAGCATTGTTAGGACAGGGCTTATCAAAATCTCCTGACATCCTCTTTTAAGCAAAAAGCCTGTCTAAATCTTCACAGTGCAGTCTGGATTTGGACGGATGTGTTTTCACGGATCGACTAACATTGCTCGAGGTGATGTTCTGAAAGCTGAGAAAACACCACAGGGTTGCTCACTGGATAAAATATCTACTTTATCGACCTAATAGAGCTTTAACAAGACTTCTTTAAATGTTTGCTGTCCAATTGTGCATTCATAGTCAAAATCCTTCAAATTATTTGTAATCTTTATTCCTACGTTATTCAGTTTTCTACCTATTAGGATATAAATACCTTTAATGTGAGCACTCTTTCAGGAGTATAAATGGTGCTTTAGTTTGAGGTGCAGCTACACACACAGGCAGCACTGTGACTGCCAGGTCACAGCTCTGTTGGTGCAGCAGGTACAGAAAACAGAGTCCAGCACTTTAACGCCAACAAAAGCCTTTTTGTAAGGCGGGGATCGAGTTGAAAAAGGGACAAGGGGGTCTGCTACTCGAGGTGAGCAATTACAGTGGTGATGTGCTAATCTCGACGACTGGCACTATCTCAAGGTCGGCCGTGGACCACAGAGAATGTGGATTTTATATTCACAGTTTTCTCCTTGTCACCCCCCCCCCCCCCCCCCCCCCCCCCCCCCATTTTCTCCAATGCTTTCACACTCTCTTCCCCCGTCTTCGCTCTTCAAGCCCACTGCCTCCTCTGATGACGTTCACACAGTTGTGAGTCAGTCTCAGAGAGTTTGGTTCAGACTGAGAGGAGCCAGAGTTGATGCTGCATCTGACCTCCGGAAGAACAGCTAATGTTGTAATAATTCATGTTTGGGGACAAAGTCTTGGAACAGAAGAGAGGTTTTTCTAAATTAAATTTACTGTAAATCCTGTAACTTTAAAAACAAACATGCTGCTGTTTGATCACAGTAGTTATGTATATGGACTCATTCAAGACTGCTAGTAGTTCTCAAACTGGGGGGGTTGGACACACACACACACACACACACACACACACACACACACACACACACACACCATTTAAGGCTTCATATTAGCCTTGGTTGGATTAAACAACAGTCATGTCCTCAGCTGGGTGCCTGTCTCTGTCTGAGAGAAAAGTCTGAACAGCAGGTCTGAGTTCAGTCCATTTAGGTTTTCAGTCATGGGATCAAAGCTTAATAAGTGGCGTTTGGTTTAAATACTGGAGATGGACTTTAATATAACATATTTTGTTGGCTGTGTTTTGTCTGAATTCTAGGTCTGAGTCTGAGCCATGTAAGTCGATATCTGTCAACACAACCCATAGACTTCCATTAAAGTTTAGGTTTTGGTTCTGTCTCCCACCCAGTATCTCCCTCACCACCTGTCTGGGCGGTGATTATCTGGATACGTCTTCCGGAAGAGGTGCTGTGAATAATCCTCCTATAAGCTGAAAATCTGGCTGAGATGCGCATGCAACGGGGCTGACCCACTCCTCGGATCAGTTTGACCGTAACACAGTTTTGAAGATTATCCTCTTTCAAAAATCATCTTTTCTTTCAAGGAAGAGCAAAATAAGTTATTCCAAGCCATAATAAATTAGGGCATACCCCTTGAAGTTTCACATCAACAAAACTAAAAATTTTAAAACTTTCAGCACATCTTTGGCAAAGACAGCAGAGTGTTTAACACCAAGCTATTTTTGTAGGCGCTCTAATGAGGATCTTGACATCCTTTTCTTGATGGTGATATATCGGGAGCGAGTACACCACTCAACCTACACACAGCTCTTACTGCACCAATGGTACTTCACTGTAATGTTGGCTGGCAGAAGCATGCAAACTGCTCTTGTCAGTTCCTCTGGCGATCTTCAAAGCCTGCAGGCCATTGGCTGTGATCCATGGCTCCTCCCTGAAAGGTCGCCAAGTGGATGACGATGAGATAAGCTCTGGGGGAATTCAAGGCCTTCCCATTCGGCTGCCGGCCACCCCGCCGTTACACAAGACACTTCATATCTGAGCCACTTTCTGAAATTCAGCATCGAATTTGACCGAAACATCTTTCTTTTAGGATTAAATCTTTTCGCCGCAATAGATAAAATTGACAGTCAAATTCCGGGACTGCGACTTTGACCCTGATTGTTCACTAAAACAACAGCAGAAATGTGGACAGCACCCTCTCATGCAAATGTGTTTCTCAGTTGATGGAATATTCCACTGATGTCTGTTCACTGCCTCAGGGAGGACTGAGCTCACGGGACAGCTCAGCCGCAGTTAGCAACAATAAAATCTTTGTGATTTTATTTTTTAAATGAGCGTCCACAGATTTCTGCCATGTGAAGCTGAAACCACGTTATATGATGTGATAGAGACTCCCAGTGTCGGAGTGGTTGAATTAGAATACAAAATTAGAGCTTTGATTTTTACTCCACAGTGACGTTCATGATATTGATCAGTTCTGCTTGGTCTAGATTCAGGAGCTATATATGAACTGAGTGCCATAACAAGAGGCCTGTCGTGGGCTGTGCTTTCTATTTACTGTCATGCCAAGTGCTGAAATAGCAGCAGCATGAGCAATTAGTGCCGTTCATAAATTGATTTTAACAGCATAGTGATCAATCTTTACAACCATTATGTTCTTCTTCTTCTTCCACTTCACACTGGGCGGCTGGTTCGATACGGTGATCTACAGCTCACCGAGGTCATCAGAAACAATGAGGGGGAGAGCAGGCTACTGAATCTGCATAATTTCCTTAAAGTCATTAAGAGTTACCCTTTAAGTAAAATGCCTGCGCAGCTGAGGATAAATATTGCAATGGTTATTTGCTTTATCGATTCATCTGCATAATTTGTTCTCAGATTTTTTTACTTTCCTCACATCTGAAAAGCTGGAACCAGAGACAGTTTATAAAAAAAACAAAAAGACAAACACAGTCAGACAGAGCTGAACTCTTGCTTAAAACATTAATAAATGAGAACAAACAAAGTGAGGTTCTGTACACAACGATAACACTAAAATCGAGAAAAATACAAATTTGTTTTTTAAACTACAGAAACAAATGAAGGGTGGAAATGCGGGCTTGGTTCTGCCAGTTTATGATTTGCAGCTCTGGTTAAAAATTAGCAGGAGTGCTCTAATGAAAGTCAGCAACTTCTCACTTTGGGGAAAAGGATGGAGTTGTTCAGACTGTGGGCCACCGACCAACCATGCACTGGGTTAGAGATGAATGCATTTTTACTGCCCACTGAACATGATAATGTATATTGGGTAGAGAGCAGGGACACCTTCACGTATGTCACACAGCAGCATGCAAATATCACAGAGAAATATCGAGACAAACCTCTCAACTGGAATAGCCAACTAGTCCAATGAACAGAATAATACATTTAGATGTTTCTGAGTGTACAGGGCAGATTAGGCCACCACCTCTGTCCCTCAGCTGTTTGTATCACCTGAGGCTCAGTCTGTTCAAAACACATCAATAGACAAAGCCAAAGGTTGTTACTGTTCAGGCTTGTCTTCAACAATTCCGTATTAAAATGCCAGTGATCATTCGAAAACAGTAAAAATTACTAAAACAAATTTTGGACAACTGATTTCTGGGATTGTGGGATTTGGTTTATACCTCCAGGATGTAGACCAGCAGTTATCACACCAGTGACTCCAGATACAGACTTCTATAACACCACAAATAAAAAACAACCTATGCACACATCTTACAGGACTCTGTGAAATCTTTCCTCCTGGGTTCTCGTCAAATTCAATGTGTGCAGTGACTTCACCTTACCTTCAGAGTCAAGGGGAGGCTTCAGCAGATGGTTTGATGCAGTTCACAAGACGCAACTCAGCCGGGGATCTCACAGGCTCTGACATGATGTTTCATCTCCACGATCGTTCAGCCAAATATATGCTCTCTGGTCACCTGCGCTTTCATAAGCAGATAACTAACGTTAGTAGCCACTCAGTGCTGCTCAGTAACGTACTGTACGGTACCGCGGATAAACCGCTGCACGCTGCTATCTTTCAGTCGAAGGAGGAAGGAGTAATGTAAATATGGCCATGTAGGCTCAAGCGGTCCACATCAGCCCCGATGAGACGGTCCACTTCTGGTCTCACTCGCCGCAGTCAGCTGGTCACCGCGTAGATGTGATGCAGGCTGCAGGGCCGACCTGTCTTCTCTGTCGACTGTCCGATGTGAAGGGAGGCTGTTTTGACGCCGCGGAGAAGCAGCGCTGCACCGTGCGTCCTGCGCTCCCGCACGGACCAACAGCACTGCCTGCTGTACTTAAAGAGACACGGCAGAGCACGCGGAGGCGCGCTGGTTCCGCCGCTCTGCGCTCTGCTCTCTGGGCGACGCACGAGAGGTTTGACGCGGTGGCACTATCTCCGCTTACAGGAGGGCAATCCGAGTTTGATTTGGTGAGAGGGCTTCAGTCAGAATCCAAAATCAGGTGTAGATCTGCGGCCAGGTTAGTTTGGCGCATTCAAGCAAGTTGCCGGATTTGATTAGCACCATGCTGGTCAGCTTTCATGAAGCTCTTTTAAGTACAACTAATCACGAAATGTTGCTAAAGCATTCAAATACTGTTTATTTAAAAAGGAAAGTTGAACCAATATGAAGTCCGATCGGTGCAGTGTATATGGCTCTCTGTTGGAACCTGCTGATTGCAATATATTGCAATAATAATGGTATTAATAGCAGGCTCGGGGTTAGTTTAGAGTGCACCATGACCCTGGAGACAAGCTGTCAGTGTACCAGCAGCATTTAATCAAATAAAGCACCACTAGTCATACCAATATATACAGGACAATATACTGTAGACTTGCACAAACAATGTACAGAATATAAGTAAGGTCTTAATTTGTATTTTAGTTCAATTTCTAGGATTTTGATCTTTTTTTTTTTTACATGCCTTACATAAGTGTCACTAGTGGTGAAACATGGTGCCCCCCAAAAAGTGCCGTTCTAGTAAAGAAAATGTGATGCAATGCCATATAGTCTGCCCTACATGCTAGAATGCCTTCTGTATGCTGGTGCCCCACATGCAGCTGGTGCCATTTTAATTTTCGCCCCTGCCCATGAGATGTGTGTGCTAATAGCATCCATGGATTCCCGTACAGAGCTGTGAGAGAATTGCACTGAAGTGAATTCATGTTCAAAAACTCACCCTTTTCTGCCTCTCTCTGAGCCAAACATGGGTATACCAGAGGCTTCTTTTTTTTTGCTTTGATTTTAATCCTGATTTCTGCATCACCCCTCTCATACCCACCTCCAGATGTTCAGCCGCTGTGTGTATCCCTGCTGGACGCAGTTCGGAGTGATCATCCATTCTGTTTAACTGCAAATCTCCTTGTGTGTAAACTGTGCGCTTCAATCAGTTTTATCGCTCTGTCCCTGACAGTCTCGGCTGTTAAATCGATGGCTTAGAGCAACTGCATTACACAGATCTTTTAAAGGGCATGTACACAAATAGACATTCACATGCAAGCAGAATAGATAGTTAGAGCCTCCAATGCACCTGGCTGGTGTGCTTCTGGGTAAATGGCTCTTCCAAAAAGATTATGTTTTAATGAAGGAGTATTGTGGGTTTGTCTCACCTGTGAGGTAGCCTACTTAGTCCCTTCTAGCTCCATCACCTGCAGTCTGAATAGCCACTCGGTTATTACAAGCTTAACGCTACTCTGCCCTTAAGGGATGGTGTGCTGACACTTCAGAGGATGACTCTGCACATTTCAGCAGCATCAATTCATGGGTTGGTTGCTGTCTGTGCTGTCTGTCCCCCGTAGCGCTGTCACCTACAATTATTCTCCTCGACATGGTGACTCAGCAACGGACTCCAACTTAGAGGGACACTCTTGAAATCACCAGTGTGCAGCAGTGTTATTACTCATGCTGAATCAAGCAGACAGGACGGGACAGCGGCCAAACAACAGAATCCTAAAACTCTCAGGCTGACGATTGAGGAAGTGTAACTAAACTGCGGAGCGTTGCAGATAGATGCGAAACATCTCTCCTACTTTATGTTATGTATTTTTTTCTTTTTCATGGATACACACACATGCATGCATTGTTAGAGGTCAGGAGTGGGGAGTAAATCATATGGTGCAAGAGATAAAGACTCCAGGTCAGCTAACTCTCATACATCTGCAGTCGCTCCATTGTGTGTATTGTGCGTTGGCCTGTGCATGACCACCACTGGATTATCTGCCTGTCAGATGCAGAGGACAGAAGTAAATAGATGATAATGGGTTCATTGTATGAAATTTCTGCTCTCTCATAGGGATACGTAGGCGGCGGTATGAAAAAGGGAACAAATGATCTATCATTTTTAGATTGTGACCGGTTAAACGGTGCTTCTGTTGAGCCCGTTTCATGTCACATATGACAAATGGGTGTTGTGAGCACACACAATCCAAAAAAATAACTTGTGAAAAATTACTGTTGGATTTTCCTCTCGTTCAGATTTGCACATACAGTGCATCACCCCCGTATCTAAATCACAAAGCATGAGACCAAAGTCTGTCAAAGATAATTTTATGCATAATCCCACACATCAGCTGTTTGTATTCACCTGTTGTTTCACCCAATAGACCGATCTAGCTTTTGTGCTGTAAACAGAGCCCAATGAGAAATCTACTGGAGCTACAGTTTGGGAACAACTACATTTTTGCTGCTCATCAAAAGACATTCGAAATCTTACAAGATGCTAAAAGAATGAAAGACAAGCTGTCATGCAGAGCGGTTAGCTGTCAAAAGTCAACATGTGCCTCATCGTCACTGATTATTATTCAGTTTTAGGTTTCTTGCTGGAAACTCTCACATAACAAAAACCGAAACGCTATCGTCGTAGTGCCGTTACGCCTGTTATTGAAGTGCTAGGACTGTTATTATTCCTCACATGAGAGCAGCAGGACCAGGTCAAATGCACAGTTTGAGAAGTGTCAGTGTCGTCTTTAGCACATCGGGAACAGTGAAATTTCTGCTCTGTTACTCAAGCTCATCATCCAGAGTTGACATCAGTTCTGCATGGTGAGGTGTTTAAATTTCACATGCATGTAACAGAGAGGCAGAAGCATGAGTGAGGATGAGCTAGCTGTTTCCTACATCTAAACTATGTTCTCTGATCACAACTATACTTGAGATCATCATCATCATTCTTTATCTACTTTTCCTCAATTGATCAATTACCTTTTCAACTATAGTATGTCTTTAAAAAAAACATTGCCCATAGCAATTCAAAGCAGCGTTTTTAAATTCCAAGTTTTGCCCAATCAAGAGGTCAAAACCTAAATATTTACAGTACAATGATGTAAAACAGAGAAAAGCAGCTAATACTCAGATTTGAGAAGTTGGAAACAGCAATTGTTTGACATTTTTATTTGAACCAGATCAGAGTGTAGCCATGCTAGCAGCTCTGTGACACTGTACTTGCAAAGTGATACTTTTCTGCTAAATGCCAGTATCAGCATGCTAACATGCGCACGTTGATAATCCTAGCATGCTGATGTGATGTTCAACGTGTTGCATGTTAGCCAGGCGGCAACCTCCAGGTCTGAAAAGTGACGTCAATGTGGACGTGCTTAAACTTGCATTCTTTCTCATGGCCATCAGGGGGCGACTCCGCTGGTTACAAAAGGAAGTCTGATTGTAGAGAAGTCTATGAGAAAATGACCCCACTTCTCACTAAGGCTAAAATAACTTTTCAGCTAACACTTTGTAGGCCTGTATCAACATAATTGCAGCCAACTATTGCCTCAAGCAACAAACACAATTGATTTAGTTTTCCTCTTTTCATTTTCCACTGGGATATAACTGATACTTTCTCATGTCAATCAGCTGACAATCACGTGTCATGTTTAGCGATCTGCGAAGTGATTTATTATCTGCCTGGTGGCCATGTCCCCATGGGACTGATCAGTGATTCTCAATGGTATCAATGGTGAAACTGCCTAAGTCTTTTTAAAAGAAAGACAATCCTCCACTCTGTGTGCCCGCCCCCCCCCCCCCCCCCCCCCCCCCCGCTCTGTGGTAATAATTTTTAGCTGATAAGACACGATCGATAAGTGTAGTTGCCGTGCACTCCGTTTGACCTTTAATAAACCAATAAACACTTACTTCCCACTCTGCAGCAAGCTTTTTGGCAACAGTTGCAAATACATAAGAAAGTTTGACAGCTCTGTGTTGTGAGCAATTCTTTTGTTTGACTGTTTTAAAGTTGTTGCATACATTTTCAGTTTACTATTCTGGGACATTTGTCTTGTAGCACTGGAAGAACTTTAAGCTCTTGCATGCTGAATTCCACTTTAGCAATTTTCCACACAGCTCATTCACATTACGTAAACATCTTGAAATCTTACATGGTGTAGCACAGAAAAATACTTTTGACAACAAGGAAGATTTATGACTGCAATTCTTCATTGTTCTTATTTTGGTGTTGACCCTCTGGGATGAAGACACAAAGCATAGAACCATAAAATGCTGCTCCAACTCCCAGATTGTATTCCTTGATGACCTTTAAGTGGCAGTATAATTGCAAAGCAATTCTGCTCATCAGCCACATGATGAGTGATTAAAGAGTAGACATTGCTGCTGCTGCTGCTTTACGCCCGTTCTCTTATGCCTGTCGCCTGCTAATAGTGATTGAAGAGGTGTACGTGCTTTCACACGTACACTTCCTCTACCTTCCTGTTTGTCTTATGCAACACAATGGTCGGTATGCAGTATAACCACAAAAACACCGAAACCAGTAAGTCAGTAAATATGTGTCATGAAGTGAAGTGAGTAGCCATTTGCATCCTGATTTTATCCACCCGCACTAAACATCACTGTCATTTCATATTCTATGTGTTGATCATGACGGTCTGGACAAACTGTAATGGAGTCTGGAAGTCGTACATCAAGAACCCGTGACGACGTGACTTATTTTCCGTCAAACTGTGCCCTTCAGAGAAGCTGTGTGGACCTAGACTGGAGCTTCCCTTGGCTCCATTAACACAAACAAAAGTCCTTGTGTTTGTTACATATAGAATATATCTCAATTCGTCACTGTTTCATTGAGAGCATGTTCTGTTCAGAGGGATGTGAACTATCCTTCCTGTGAAACATGTTTGTTTTTAACACTCGCCTTCATATAACATATGCAGCACTGACAGAAACTGATTGCGGCTCTCTGAGACAGCACGTGGCAGCAGCATGACATATTGGGTTGTTTTATAATAAATAGTGATGAAATGCCCCTAGATACAGATAACGTAGTAGACAAGAGGGAAAACAGGTCCTCGCTGGTCTGCTTTTTCGAAAAGGTCGAGGGGATGGACCAGATGTAGCAGGATTTACTGAGGTAGTAGTCCTCTATTAAACCTGGTGATGGCTGCTGGAATTAATAATTCAGTAATCTCTCTGGATCTACTACAAAAAAAAAATAGATCCTGCATTATTTAAAGGGCACACTGAATTAATTAGAAATATGAATTAATGATGAGATTATCCCAAGCATTCAACTTAAATCCCCGGCAGTAGCACTCCAGCAATCAAGAACAAATCACTTTTTACTGTAGGTTTTACTCACCCAAAAAATTGCTCTGCTTGGAGGACCGAGGCCGTGAAATCAGCCAAGCGCTGTAATTGCTATTCAGGGAGCATCTCAATGTCGTTGCTGCAGCCGGGGGTAGTATTACCGGAGACCTACATCTTTCAGTCACCATCAAAAAATAACGATTCTTTGCTGAGTTTTATTTGATCCTTTTGACTCTGCTGCCTGTCGTATGTTATTATGTTATTACAACTGACATATTTTGGGATGTTTTGATCAGTGGCCTCGCTTCCTGTGTGACGCACAGCTTCAACTTCAACACAATCAAATTTTCGGTACAGATCTGCTTGTTTTATTAAAGGCTCTAATTTTACATTCATGTTCTCTTTTAAAAGCAGGGTATACAGATGTTAATATCATCTAAGCTACTTTCCCCAACCAGTATGATAAGATGCTTCCTCCTGTTTAAAGACCAAAAAGTATTCGCAACTAGCGAAGAGCTGCAGACATTGATAAATGACTCAGATGTGATGCATGCTTTCAAGTGGCTTTGTTGCAGTCCCTCATATCTGCCAAACTGTCTCAAAGCTCCACCTCTTCTCTTTTGTCTGCACTGACTCTTGTCTTGTATTATTAATGACTGCAGTCTGTATGATGAGTGAGGACACAGACAAACACGAGTTGTAGAGAACGATTGTGTGTGTGCATTTGTGACTGAAAGAGAGATAGCAGGGGACATTGTATTCTGTCCATCTCTTTTAGAAACATTACAGCTGTAAAACGGGAGAGTCATAGAAAGTTTTAAAAACAGACTCTGGCAAATGTTACAGAAATGTTTGGATTCCCATGCTTTTTTCACCTTCATTTATTCAGCAGGGAGTTTTCCTGAGAGCAATGCTCTCTTTTTCAGAAATGCCTTGATCACATTCACACAGTTACACCTGGGAGCTGCCCAGTACAACATTGGGGTTAATTGAGGGCTTTTAGGTCACCACTACTGCCCTAATTGCATTTTAGTAATTTATTTTAAACGGTTTGATGTGGATAAACTCCAGTGATATTTGCCTCTGGGGATAGAAACTAAAACTAAACTGCCTGAAATACCAATTAAAATCTGGTGCTTTCTGACTTTCTGTGCAAATGTTAGATTCATCTAGATTTAAGAGTTATTTTGCAACTTACTGACATTTAAAAATATTCTCTTGAGTTGATTAATAGTCAAAGCCACCTAAGTGAGCACTAATAACAAACACTGCTGCAAAATTATCCCTGTCTGACAACAAAATAATGAGGCTAGAAAATTCTAATGACTTCATGTGATATGAAAACTACTTTAATTGCGATGATGCTTCCCGATCCAAAACCAATTTATTGACTTTAACACATTTGCCAATCCCTGACCAACAGTGCATTAACCTACTTTACAGAGAAGGATTTTCTTTCTGTGCTCATTGAGGCATTTGTTTGTTTGTTTGTTTATGAAAGCTGTGTAACACAAACTCATTCTGGTAATTGGGGTTTGTGTCTCTTTGGGAAATTGCAGGGTGTCAAACTGTTAAGTCAGGCCCAGAACAGCAGCCCTTTACTGATAATTATACATCACCACAAGTCATTCACACACCCACGTACAGACATGCTCAAACAGAAGGCAATAACAGTAAAAGTCATTGTTTTTGTTCTGAGCACTCACACTACAGTTTCTATGGGTGTCTGTTGTTAACTTAGACTGAATGGAGAAAAATGATGTGTAGATTTCGAAGCAGCTGTCAAATGGCAGCTCAGTTGTGTCACCATCATCCATTCTGAGCATGCCCAGGAGAGTTGACCCACTTCAGGTTGCAATTCATCTCAGTGACATCCTCCTTCACTTCTTTACGTATTTCCTGCCACTGTCAGCATAAATAAGATCCGTTCAGATTACCTCAAAAGGGAAGGGAAGTTGACTTCTGTGTTGTTTTTTTTCTCCATGTTGTAACTGTACCACAGTAAAATCAATAAGGACCGACAGGAATCAACACTGCTGTTTGTTTGACACAGAAGCACATCCCTGGCTGGTGGTCTGTTTTAAAGTCCAACTGGAATGAAATAGCTGTTTTTGTCAAACATATCTGCTCTGTGAACCACAAAATGTATATTTAATATTTTAGGCGCTATGATGCATTAAATTGATGGAATATTGAGACCTTATTTCGTTACAGCCAACCAAATCTTGCTCAAACCAGTGACCTTCTGTCAAAGGCAGAGACGACGTTTAAATGAGCCAGACGGCAGCTGCACAACACAAGAGCCAGAGACATTGAACAGCAAGCCGCATTAGCTTTCTTGCTAAGGTTTCCTCCATATCTAACAGTCTTGTCCTGCACCCTAGCTTGTTGAATATGCAATCAAACAAACATTCACCTTGGCTTTTGTTCTTCACTTTGCAGGCTAAATAGCTAATTAGCTACTCAGCTGCAGCATTTTAAACAGTATGTAAATGTACCTGCAGATGTCACCTTGGCCTTTTTAGATGCTTTTATTCTTCAATACCACTAACAACACACTGCTTGCTCATGACATGTAGGCTACAGGTTTGTACAAATAATTGTACAAATGGGGATAACCCGGACTCTGTTAGACAGTTTCTCGTCATCATGGTATTGGTCTTGGTTGTACACACAAAAAGACAAATGACAGAAGTATTTTTAAGAATGATTAAAAAACTAACGGAAGAAGTTCAAACCTTGCCTTTGCACAGCTGTTGCAATGTCGGTTTCAGAAATTTGGAAATGTGTCTGACACAGCCCCCCCCAGTGAGCTCCGTACGCTGCAGTATGGAAGTTGGCCATTTTCCCTTCAAACACTTATTCGATGACATTTCTAAGGAAGCAGGCAGACGGCTTTATGGGTTATGAGTGTAGCAGTTCCATGGACCAAAGACTTGTCTGGCATCATTCAGGTAGAAGAATACTGATATTATATATTAGAAATATGTGTCAAAATCAACTTGATTTTTTCTTAAGGTGTCCCCCAGGGATCAAAGTTTGGACCCTTACTGCTTTTACTTTTTGTTACCTAACTTCATAGAACAATACAAGGCAAGCTTGATTTATAACGGCCCATTCAGACTAGCTATCTGCATGGGGCCTGAACAAGCCCTGTGGTGTGTGATGATAAGCAATTGATTCCAAAAGTGGAGATTACCAGTAGCAGATGACCATCATGTTCACAATGAGTGGAGGCGGAGCAAATTGAGTGTATTCGTGTGAGATTAGATGTCCTTGTGCATCACAAGTTAGGAGGATAATCTCTATTAAATGAAACAAAAGATAATCTCAGTTAAAAGTATAATAGTATAATGTTGATATTATATCATCCAGCACAAGCATATCTATGATATGATATATATAAAAATAACTGTAATGTTATTATTCAAAAGATACAAATTACTTAAGTAAGTGTCTGTTAGTCTAATAGTGTAATAACAAAAAGAAAAAATAACAAGTTAGTGTAATAACAAAAAGAGCTTAACAGTTCTATGCAAACAAGTGGGCATATTTGTAGAAATGGTAGGGAAAAAAGAACAAGATGGATTGAACTGGCTTGTGTTTTTTAAAAATTTTTTAAATCCATCTAAATTGAATAACGGCAAACATAACACCATCCTCAAGTCGAAAGGGGTGCAAATGTTGAAAGGTGTGCCGAAGCTTCATCAACCTCAGAGCCAAATTCAATTCCCTGCCAGCTTTATGAAAGCAGACTAGACATTTTGACATTTCTGTGCAAACTCATTAGGTTAGCATGGTAGAAAAAAAGCTCTTTATTGTGCAGATACACAGAAAACATATCACACATTTTGGGAGATAAAAGACAACTTTTCTTATATTGCATGCCGACACCTACAACATCTATTCTATTCTAATCCAAAATCCAATGCAATTCTTCACGGGAAGTTCGTTTGAATGAGCAGCAGCACTGCTGCTTTTTCATGCCATCCAACAGGAAGGACAGAGCAACACAATATATCTATCTATCTAACACAACCTCCCAGCTACTGGCTCTGAGCTGTGGAGTACAGGCATATTCATTGAGATCTGCACATGACTCTGTCAACTCCGTCACATTCAGCCTCTACCTCCATCGTGGGACTTTTTGACGACATACTCTTATCTATTATGTCAGATGTATAATAAGCCAATTCTAACACCAACACAAAAAGGATGTGGCAAAAAAACATCTGCCACAAGTGAAACATTGTGAATGGAAGAACTTTGTTCCAAATTCAGTGAAATCTTGCTGATCCACCAGTTAGTTTGGTGACTGTTGAGACTCACTGGAA
Source organism: Cebidichthys violaceus (assembly GCF_023349555.1). NCBI lineage: Eukaryota > Metazoa > Chordata > Actinopteri > Perciformes > Stichaeidae > Cebidichthys > Cebidichthys violaceus. The sequence continues at coordinate 7,712,721 of NW_027176975.1, read as the reverse complement.
GTAAAAATAAATTGTCAGAAAGCAATAATAATAACACTGTTCCTACAAAAGAACACTGAATTTCCATAAGCCTATAACGGCAGTTCATTTTTGGGAGAAAGGCCAACTAATACCGTGAGTTGTGGCCTCATTACCAGCAGGAGGTGAGCTCTACTTAGGGAGAGACTTGTTATGTATGCACATACCAAGCAGACTGAAAGAAAGCTCCCCAAAAAAAATCCTTATTAAACAAAGGCAACTATGCAGCAGGGGCACACTTCAGCATCCGAGCCTCAAAAGCTCTTATCTGCATGTGAATAGTTGGCAAGATACACTCATTAGCATTTTAATAGATTGAAATGGAAAGCATAAATAAACAAATATGCTTATTCACACAAATCATGTATGTATTAAATGTAAAGACTGCTATGTTAATCCTTTTCAACAGACTGAGCATATGGTACAGGTGGAATCAATTCAAAAGCAGAGGGATTCAAGCCATCAGCAGTTTACGTCCTTGTCGACTGCAAACCTTTTGATTTGCATGTATTTATATGCTGATTGCACCACCTCACTAAAGGAAACTGTCACCACACGCTGCACAGATATGTTGGTTCTGCCTGCAGTCTGTGCAGATAGATGAATATCAGACAAATCACAAAAGAGAACAAAACTATAATGAACACTGCAGGTGCGGTGACGCAGAGATTTGTTCCTGCAAATAAGAGTGAAAATATGCTTCATGCAATATTAATACCCAAATACCTATTATCTATGTAAAGATATAGTGGAATAATGTCTACCTGAGCCGAGAATTACGTCACTCTCCCTCTGTGTGTTGTTATCCAAGCTTCTCCTTGATTTGTTGACATATACGGGCCAACCACGTGTACTATTAGTGCATGTAAGCGTGCCACACTGGCTAGCTCACGGCTGCCGCTCTGCACTGATCTCTCTTACAGAAGTTTACTGCTGACAAAGCCTGACTGACAGCACTTGCACATAAGCGCAGCTCCCACCCACTGAGTTACCCTCAGGTAATCACTGTTAACACTGTCAGTACGGTTACTACTCTGTTTTGCATTTATCACCTGTAAAAGTTTATTGAGATGGTGCTTTTAAAAAGCATCTCACTGGCCACTAAAATGCTACAATAGTGCATTTTTTCAATTTATTTTGTGAAGCCCAAAAACCCAAATTTGCCACAGAGGGCTTTACAATCCTTACAACATCCTCTGACCCAGGACCGTCACAAAGGTACATGAAAAACACCCTAAAAACACTCTTAGACTGGGAGAAAAAAGGAAGAAACCTTCAGGAGATAATCATGACAACAAAAGCATTAATGGTATCAGTAATAGAAATGGAAACAGAAATGTGACTTATAAGAGAGCAGCGGGTGTCAGGCAGGGCCACGGCAGGAGGCGGGACCACGTTCCTGTTTTTACTTAACTGCCACTGTCCATTGTCTCTGTTATTCTGTACCTTCAATACCTTTTTCAATGAAGTACAATTGTATTCAAGCTTCATTCAATACCTTTCAGTCTCATGCTGTTATTAATGTTTTAATCTTGGCTTTTTTAGTTCATGACAAAAACATTGTGGAAGTTTTATGCACTGCAGCTCTAGATATTTACCTATTCGTCTTGACTGATGACATTTTAAAGCTGGTGAATCTTATGAGTTAGAATCGTCAGCTATAATATTCAGACACAAGAGTTTTCATTATATATTCGTCATCCTAATCCTCCTCACAAGCATATTTATGACCTCAATAAGCTTGACGAAAGCATGAAGAAGCTGCTGTGGGTTCCTCAGATAAAGAGTCAAGGGCTGCAGTCGTATCATTATGATGGAGTCATAATGTATGTGAGAGCAGTGGTTAATGAAGAGGGAAATCTCCCCTCTTTGGATGTAGTATGTGACCAGCAGCAGTATGAAATCCACCTCGATCTCTGCTTCCTTTACCTTATCATCTTCACACACACACACACACACACACACACACACACACACACACACACACACACGCACATTCACTCAAATTGAAACAGATGGGATGCTCTTCCCTTCACACTGTACACTGCAAGTAAACATCAGAAACAACAGTATGGACTAACAGAGGAACAGCAGGGGAGGGGGAGTAAAAGAAACCTTAAGTTGTCACAAGGGAGCCAATTCTTTGCCTTTTCAAGTTTCTTCACAGGCAGCGTACCAGTTTTTTGTCCTCCTTTTTTTTCAAGCACAGTTGTAATTATACACTCATGATGCTTTATGTATGTGGAGCAGCGATGATGAGTGGATTTTCTGGTCCACAGCACAATTAGCTTCTACTCAAGAAAGGTCAGACGAGATCTGAAAGAGCTCCAACATGAAGCATAGCTGCTGGTTTAAGTCTTTGCCTGGCACAGTTAAACATCTTCGCACCCCATAACAGGAGTCAGACAGTGACCCATCTCCCTCTTCGTTGCTCATTTAGGCTCACAAATACTTCCCCTCTGCCATGTAGAGTCATTCATCTACTGCCCTTCGAGCTGCCCTGTCTATAGCTATTGATCAACCAGCACTCCCAGCGCTAATTTAGTGCCCATGATCCGGTCTGTCATGAGGGAAGCAGGACGGGGGTATTGATTAACGTACAGTTCTGCTCAGGGCGCTGCTGCAGCACCACTCCACGACAAAAGGGTCTAATTAACTTCCCAAGCTCTTACAGCCCTGCATTCAGATTTGTCTCGCACACTCATATTTTCTCTGCAGCTCTGCAGCGTTGACCACACTGAGTCAGTAGATGTGATTCAGTTCCCAGTGCAGTCATCAATTCTTAAAAGTATATGTACTAATGGTGCTGCTAGGCAGTTTACTGTAAATTAAAGCATCAACCCAATTCCATATATACTCCCTTTGTGCATAAAAATGTCCCACTGTTCCATTGCCAATAGCATATAATAACATTTAATACAATATCAAAAAAAATCGTACAGTAGCCGCAAATCATGGCGATCATTATGCTGACGAGGAAGAACGTGATGGGGAACGTTGTTCTTAACACAATCATCCTGAAAAGTTATATTCAATGTTGTATTAAATTAGAAATACAAAACAAAAACCAAACCGACCGAGTTTAAAAAAAGAACTAAAGCAATAGAGCACATCTGGAAATAGTTTTTTGCTATAAAGATACTATCAAACACATTTGAGTGTTACTTTAATTCCCCCATGCGGAAATATATTTTGTGATCAAACCATTAAAGCTTTGCAACAAAATAATTGATTTAATAATAATTATAATAATAGTAACTCTTGCACTTTTCATAAAAGAGATGTTCTCTCCAAAAACATTCAACAAGGACAAAACATGTGATTAAATGAGACAATAAAAAGACACTAGATGCTAAGAAATGTAAGTGACCATCAGGAATAATACAAATGAGCGAAATATTAAAAAACAATATAATTATAATAATAATAATAATTACATTAATTATAGGCCAAAAAATAAAAAAAGATGTTTAAAAATATCCAGAGACTGCATCTGTTATAGCTTTCGGGAGGGCATTCCACAATATTAAAGCATAGTTAAAAAAGGCTGTGCTGCTTATTTTGTTGTGTGTATGATTTTGTGTTTTTTAAAAACCAGGCAGTAGAAGATCTGAGAGCTCATGAAGGCAATGTGAGTCTGCAATGTAGTCCATTCCCAAACCATTTAGAGCTTTAAAAACAAGTAAAGGACCTTAAAATATATATATATATATATATATATATATATATATATATATAAATATTTATTTTTTTTAATATTCAGATATATGTTGCACAAGAGTACAACAAATAAAGCAGCGTTGGTGTTGCATTTTTTGCTGCAATGCTGCCACCCAGTGACTCTCTGAGGTAGTGATCCAGATGACGCTAATATTTGCAGATATTCACTGACACCAGAGCTAGAATGAAAGCTTTTTATTTGACAAAATGTAAAGACACAACAAATCAACACAGTAGAATCTTGATAAAAACAATAACAAAAAATTAAACATATTTTCTGACATGAAAAAGAAAAATTAAATTCAGTAAAGTAGGATTTTGTTTAACGAACATAAAACATGGTAAAGCACATTTGAGCCTTGAATTTAAAAATAAAAAAAGTCTTGTCTTAAAAATATATATATATATATTTTGCATTAAGTGTGATGAGCATGTTTCAGTGTGTGAATGTGAGAGAACTCTGCAGCTTTCATGAACTTTAAGAACTGTTTCAAATAACATTATAGCACCAAAAGACACAAATTGTAAATGTGCTTGTATATTACGAGGGGTAATTTGAAATGAGGGATGAACATTCTCGTTTCATGGATCAAAGAGATTCTGCAGGTTAATATTCAGGAACAAACTGCAGCGGCTGACTTCACTGATTTAGAGGATCTTCTGAAACGTATCGGTGAAATCATCAGTGTTTGGTTAAGACGAAAACAGACGATGTCAGCACACCATGGCACATGGTTGCACAATACCTTCTTTTTTCAAATAACCCAGACTTTGAACATTTCTAAACAAGATGTTTTGAAAGTGTACTTCTGTTAACAGCCCATTACATTCTGTATTTAATTTAGTTCATATTAAAAGTCCAATTACTAAAAACAGTAAACAATAACCTGTTATGTTGTAAAAGTGCTTCAAAATCCTCAATGCACATTTAAACAACTGATGCAATTCATGACAATAATGCAAAATAATGCAGCTTACAATAACAAATAAATGCAATAGCTTAAACAAAATGTTTGGTTGTCAAAATCACCATAAATCATCTAAAAACAAAATGTTTTCACGAAAGGCACTTGAGGCAGGTAACATTGAGTTCTGTGATGCTTTTCTTGGGAAGATTTTCAAAAACTGACCTTTTAAGCCTCAGAACAATGATTTTTTTTAATCTACAGGTTAGGTTCTTGCACAAATATTAAAACAAATACAAAACTGTAGTGACAGCATTTTCACCTTTTAAATTGTGATACAGTATAAAATGCATCCATCATCGTTGAGGAAAGTATTACATTGTTCCTTGCACAATTTTAGATCATACTCAGGTGTTTTGAGCATTATATTTTATCAGAGCATGTTATCAGTACTTAGAAAAGGCACTTCTAAATGAGGGTTTGTTTGATAAGCTACCTAGTAAGACAGAAAAGGCCAATAACCCAAAGTAGGGCACAACATTTTAGACAATCTTGCAACAAAATGTGACTATTTACAGTGCACATATCTCCTCTGATATTTTCCAGCATAGGTAGTTCAACTGCATAATATATTAACCCAAAATGTACACTTCAACTTAATGTCCAACACTGACTGAACCCTTTTCTCCCGGTGTTAGACAGAATTTGGATCTGGTACAATCTCAGTATAACTACGACGTTGAGACAGGAGGTCAATCATTTAAAAAAATCAAAAAAACAATACCTAACACCGGTGAACAATCTCAAAGTTAGCGCTTGAGCTAAAATAAATAATTTTTCCACTGAAGTGAATCTTTTGGCTTCTTTCTCTGAAGAAGTGTGTGATGAAACAGTCAGTAATTAACTGCAGGTTTTGGGTCAATACCATGGAACACTGAATGGAGGGTTTACCAGAACAACAGATAAATGTTGCCCTCCTCAAGATTAGCTACCTTCATTAGCCCAATTCAGCTTTATAGAAGCAGATCAAAGGCACCAATTATAATCTCAGGAAATCTCCAAGGTACTTCAAAACAATGCCAAAAGCATTGCTGAAAAATAACCTGTAGTGATCAGACAAGATCCTCATATGTGCTGTATAGTCTCAAGCTTTGAAGCAAATTGCATTGAAAAACTTAACACAATGCATTTAAGAGAAATCCACAATTAAAATGCATGTAAAACATGTTTGTCTGTAATTGGGAGAAGATTCTATTTGTCTGGTTCCGTTTGTGCTTTCAGTTTTTATTTGAACACATCTGCTTATGTGTGTTCACTTGAAGGCTCATCAGGCACTGGAAGGTTAAAATGCTTAAATATATCCAAACACTCAAGTGTCATTGTCCCTTCTATTCAGGCTGAAACACAAGCTGTGTCCCAGGTCAGAGGCTGGGTCCTCTGAAGGCCCTCAGGTGCAGACCACCCGAGCCTGCTCCTCCAAACTGAGACAGTCTCGCCACTCAGAGGTCAAAACTAATGAGGCGTTCAGGCGGGCCACGTCAATCATAAAGTAGAAACAACAACTTTGTACTGGCAGCTGATGTGTAAAATACAGTGACAAACTAGAAAAGGTCGCTCTGTTTCACAAGACAGACAACTAGCAACAGTGTTAAAAGGTAACTAATCTAAAGATAAGCACATTTATACATTGACCTTTATCGTGTTTTTCCGTTATGTCTTCGGATTAACAAGAAGCCAGGCTGCCATCAACAACAAACAGTGGAGAGGTTATGTTCAGTTTCTACTACACATTGTGTCGTGTTTTTTTTTTTTATTGGGCCATTCCATGTGCTGACCAACAAAACCAGGCAAATGCTTTATGAATAGAAGAGGATTGCCTGAATGCTGCATTGAACAAAAAAAACATACCGTTTTATGGGTTTAAAGGCAACAAAGATAAATCTAGACACAAACATAAAGGTCAACGGCTGCATTTCAGTGGCCTGCAAGGATTTGGTCTACAGATAAATTTAGATAAAAGGGTTAATACGCCTCTAATAACCTCTACCATAGATACACAATACACTCTTATTTACACATTTCAATAGCAAACAACACTGCATACACCAGGCATTTTTTACTGATTAATCAACCAAAGGGGGAAAATAATAATAATTTAAAATTCAATCTTTGGTTCAAATTAAATTAATTTAAATTAACCTTTTATTTGGTGGACAAAATCTAATTTTCATTATATACTTTATACAAGGTAAAATTGTTTATGCTATTAAAGTCAACTCCAGCTTGTTAAAGCACTACACATGTGCAGAAGGCTTAAGATACAGTAAAGAAGCTGTCCTTTGGTAGAACAAATAGGATACAATTATAGTTTTATGTAAAGATTGTGGATTTCAGTGTAAATATGTTTCATTCCACCACTAAACAGTACCTTTGATTAAAAGCCCTTTCACAGGGTTTGGTATGCAGAGACGCACAGACTTGACTTTGTCATGCCACTGAAGTAAACAAGGTTTCCGACGTCGGGTTTTCTAGGTTTTGTTTTTCCGGCAAAGGATCGTCAGCATCCAGGTCGATTGTGGAAGTTATAGCTGTTTTAAGTCGCTGAGGGTTAGAGAAGGCAACATTTTAGAAAAAAATCATTCAAGCACATCTGGACAGCTCAGGCACAAAGAGACTAGAATAGACTAGAATATCAACTAGGATGGATTGCCATGAGATTTTGTAGAGACATTCATGAAGCCCAGAGGATGTTCAAGATTTTGGTTCGTGACCAAATACCTGCACAACAAATGAGATTCACATCAGCCTCAGCTGTATACACGTTGTGAGCCGCTAGCAAACATTCAGACTTGTTTAATGGTAGAGAAGCACCTGAAGAGCTATTGTCGGATAAAAGAAGTTCAGACTGATGAAGTCTAAACTGCTGCTCCAACTCTGTTCTTATTCTATACTTCCTCTTGGTGTCCCGATGAACTTTGTAGAAAGCACTGGATTCAGAGTTCGATGCAATAGTTTACTCTTCAACAAATAATTTCACCCAAGTTGCTCTCCGGACAGCAACTGATTAATTCTGTTCTTTACATCGTCTTATATAGTGTCGCTGACCTCGCCTTTTCCCTTTTAAGCTCTTCCTCTGATACGTCAATATTTTTTAATCAAACCCAGTAAATCACAGAGTGTGTCACTTTCCCTGTCATGTGGGCGTGACTGATGTTCGCATGGATTCTAATGTGTGTCTATTGCCTGTACCAGTTTGTCATAGTCAGCTCTATCTTTCTGGAGGGAGTTGAAAGACTTTTCCTGTCGAGCCCAGCACAGCTCCCTCCTTCTATCACAGCCCGAGCATCTTTCCCCAAAACACTTTGATCTTTACTAAATCAAACAGGCTGTATGTTAAACCATTCAGACCACACTATATTCACACTAGTTCTCAGTATGCCGATGTCATATATGTGAATTTTAAACATTTAGATATAATTAAATAAATAGATCTAATCGATGGTGCTATTTATGATAAATCAAACTCCAACACTATCCACATGCTTCATTTATTTGTCTGAATAATGACTCTTGGACTCACCTGTAGAAGTGAGCCTTTGTGGCTACAGATCTCTTGAATGGCTCCGAGCGGGATCCACACTATGGAGACCAGTGAGACGCCCCAGCCCACCCCTTCAGCCCACCCTGGGTATGTGTACTTCCCATAGTGAGCAGGAGTGTATTGGATGATGCTGAAGATCAGTATACACTATGTAGGAAAAGGATAGTCTTCAAATTTAATGACATAACAATTATGATTAATATTATTGTACAGATAATCCTCTTCAAAACTCACCAGCACCAATAGAGGAGACAGCAGCAGCCAACACACACGAAAGTAGATGTTTGGAGTTTTTCCATGCATCCTCTTGACCATTAGGCAGAGCTGTGGGACACCTGATGGAAAGAAAAAGAGCTTGAGACACTTGAGATAACTACTAATATAGATTTCCTCCTACTGCAGATATGAAAGATGTTTTGAATTCAGTTTTGATAATTAACCAGCCACAGCAAAGTCTAAAAGCATAAACATGACTTCTTATTTTGAATTTATGAACAATATGTGGATCTTACCAAAGATCCAGCATACAGCAACAACTTCAAAAAAAGCCAGGAACACGAGGGAGACCACAGCGGTGTAGTGGTCCATCAGCTGAAACACATAGATGCCTCCCTGTGCAGGAAGGAGGGGGGGAGAGGTGGAGAGAGAGAGAGAGAGAGAGAGAGAGAGAGAGAGAAAGAGAGACTAGATTGTCACTAGTGACACAACTGTTGCCACATGTAGGCTACCAAATATCCTCAGATATGTTACTCTGACGAGTAAAAGAGTTTTGCTGTGAAACACTGTACCTTGGTTACATGAGGAATCCCCAGGATAAAGCCAACGATGCACATAGCCAGGGTCAGCAGCTCCTCTCTCTTTAGGAAACGCAGAACTTGGGGGCCAAACTCATCTTTTATGAACGTTATAGCCACCTCAACGTTGGCAAACTGCGGCGCACAGAGAACACATGCTGCGTTTTTTTAAATAGTAATCCCTGTGTAAAACAAATGTGGTTTCCTCTTGACTTGTTATGCCTTTGAGACATTCTGGCATCTTTTTTTTTAGGTGCAATTATGAGGCTGTGCAAAGAGCTGGGTAACTATGACGACAGAGTTGAATGTGCAAGGAGTTTAAAAAAATGTTGGTTGTTCATGACAAATGTAAGCAGCCAACAGGAAAAGCTGGAAAAAGAAAGTGCATTTAGCCGTATCATGAAAGGAGTTGTTTTAAATGTTCAGATGGACAGCTAATTTTGACCATCATCACTATTTTTATTTCTCAATTACTTACAACCAAATACCTGCAAAACTGGGATTTCATTTAGTTATGCTTAGCAAATGTGAGCATGCTAACATGCTAAACTAAGATGGTGAACATTATACCTGCTACACATAAGCACTTAAGCATTGTCTTGTGCACATGTTAGCATGTCAAGTCAGCATATTAGCGCAAAGCACAGCTGTGCAGATGTGCAGACTCACAGAGGCGTTTGCAGCATTGTAGACTCTTGTTATTTGGTCTGGTTGGATGATGTGTTCATCTTTTAGCATAGAGCAAAATGAGATATCAATCACCTAAACTCACAAGATTGTACTATCTATTACACTTAACTATCCTTGTACCAATATGTAGCCTGACCATTTGAAATACAACATAAACTTATCAGCTACATAAGTCATCAGCTTGTCAGATCTGGGAAAGTAATAGAATATTTTATTGTACCAGTAGAAATACAGGGAATACAACTAAAACTAACCACAGTCATTTTAATGCAGATTTGTACATTTATTGCACTTTATTTTGATGACACAAACCTCCCAAATTGTAAGTGAGTAATTATGGCCATGGTCAAAAGGTAGACACAGTTACGTAAAACAGCTACAGAAAAATGGTCAATCTGAATGTGCACAGTTGAGAAAAGCGAGTAGAAATCTTCTGTAATTGCTTTGACTACATTAGTTAAGTAATGAAAACATCCATATTCCTTTCTTCCAGACAGACTAAAGCCAAGTCACTGTGTTTATGAGTGTTAGAGATGTTTACCTGGCTGTCCAGGCCCAGACACAGCAGCATAAAGAAGAACAGAGGGGCCCACAGCTGAAAGACGGGAATGGTGGAGAGGACTTCAGGGTACACAACAAACACCAAACCAGGACCTGAAACATGAAACAGTTAAGGAGTTGTTAATACTGAAAGATGCAAATGTACACAAATATACGTACACAAATTCAGCTGGTAGCTGCCAATAACTACACTTCAGTTTTTGCACGGATTACCTTTGGACCGAGCCCGGCTAGCTGTTACCCACAGTTTTCATGCTAAGCTAAGCTAACCGGCTGCTGGCTTCAGTTACATATTCAAACAAATTTCCCAAAACGTCAAACTATTCCTAAAAAGCCCAGCTGCTACTGTACATCTAAAGAAGCTCTAGTTTAGTTTGGGGATCAACCAAGTTATTTTTTATTCAGGTCCAGCTGTGGTTTAGCTTGAACCCAGTGATGTTTGTAGAAACAAACTGAACAAAATCCCACGAGAGGTCATGACATTCCTTTGAACCACCCAGTGGCCTCACCTCCTAGTACATCTATCTGCAGCTTCCCAAAGCTAAACCTTTACCAGTTAGGATGAACGTTTTTTTCAACAGTTGAACTGGTCAAATGCAATTTGACTTATATAATTACAGTTACAATTGTCTTCACAACCACTCGTTTTTTTCAAGTACAGGTTGAATAAGCTACTGGTATATGTTGTTAATTCGGTTCATTAAGGCTGCCAGACACAAGGTGTTAAAGAGCACTATGGGGATACTACTGTATGTCATGGAGGGACAATGTGAAGAGCCCAAATAATACTTTGTTGAGCTCTAAGGTTAACAGAGAATGAATGATGGCGTGTAGTGGAGGAACCTTGAATTACCTTGTAAATAATGTATGCAGAGAATTTCATCTGAGCATTCTTTGCATCATAGTTTCAAAATATTCATTACAGCATGCCACAAACCTAAAAGTCTGACATCTAAACATACTGCAATGCCAATGCATAGCGTTATTGCAAATTGAAACCCTGATAATCCTCCACCTGCAGTGTAGGGGTTATTGTCCTGAAACTCAAACACTGAAATGATTTAGAGGTATTGCTTTTGAAAAGATGCAGAAAGGAATACAGAAAATGCATTGATTGGCCAACCATGTCTACGAGTGCCTATGAAACATTGCTCTTTTGAAGGAAACGTAAACAGTGATCAGCAAAACATGTTTTCGGGATGGTCAGATGAGATAGCTGTTATCCCACAGAGCAATTAGAGCTGCCACAGATATACATAGCTGTGTCTCAATTCAGGGGCTGCATCCTTCGAAGGCTGCATTCGTAGACCGGTTGCGTCACAGCGCTGCGACTAGACCGTCCCATTTCGCTAGTTTGTTGAAGACTCCTTCAAATGCAGCCGACGAATGCAGCCTTCAGGTCCCAGATTTGGAGGACACGTCTGATGTATCGTTCGCGGCCCAGCATATCCCGAGATGCATTGCGTGCCGATGAAGATTTTATTTGAACCAACATGGCGGCGATTGATGCGAGAGCTGGAGAAACGGCAGGATTCACTTTTAAATGTAAGTATTGGGTTTCAACTCACTAGAATGTCACCGATACTAATGTTAAAGCCCAATAAGCGATCTTACAACATCACACGTGTGTTAAAATGATCGGTTAAGTTTCGTGACGTTCGTAACTGACGAGCTAACTAGCGTTAGCCGCTGCGCTATTACCAGCTCGTCTGCCTGCATCCGACAGTAGTTTGTAACGTAACTTTTATAACTTTTAATAACTTCACTTTGAAACCTCAGAGGTTCACTGATATCTTACTGAGATTGTGACGATTTTACAGATGATTTATACTTCATATTAACGGACCAACGTGAGCTCAGGTAGACCGGTTATCAACCTGAAATATCACTTTTAAGTCCGGTAACGTTACAAACGTTGAGATTAATTACACGAATACACTGAATTTGAGTCTTTTGTTAATTCTGTTCTTGTTTAGTTACAGGGAGTCAGGAGCTGAGGGGGAGAACGACGGACAAACATTCAGCAACCATGACTTTGAATTAAGACATTAGTCCATTTGTAATATCTCCATTTGACCATCCTGTACTTAAGGTTACAGTTACATTAGCTCTCATCCTGTACAAAGCCTTCACTAATAACACAACCAGTAGATCCTTCTGATGTGTTATTGTTACTGTCACAGAGATGACAGTTATGTCACCTTTTTCTTTTATTTATTTAATCCCACAATAAGACATCCATGTAAATGATTTCTATGTGAATTTGTGTATATTCTGCTAAAATGTGTCAATCTTCTAGGTTTGCATCCTTGTGTTAACTTTATTGATAAGTGTTTAACTTTTCATCTTTTTCTCAATGTGATTTGGACAATTTTGGAGAAAATGTGCCTGCAGGGAGGGGGGGATTTATATAAAAAATATAATGTATGTGCATATGTGTTACTGCAAGTTAATAAACATGTTTGCTGACATTTGTTTTGCTGCTGTTGTTAATGTTAACTGTCTTGATTGATTTCCTCTGCTTTAGGATTGCAATATATATGTTTATGTATGTGTGAATGAAATAAAATAAAGTTATTGATAAATACATTGTTTTAATTACAATAACTAACTGATTGAAAATTATTTATTTAATATAGTAACTGATTATTAATTTAGAAAAACAATATTATGAAAAAGAACTATGAATGAGTTATTGAATATATGATTAAAAACACTAATCTAAAGGTTTTAGTTTAATGTATTTGTGTGTGTGTATATATATATTTAAAATACATATATTATACATATTAAAATATATATATATGTATATATACATATAGATATAATACTGCTGAGCAGGGATTCTGCGATGGAGCAGCAAGGGGGGTGGGGGGCTGGAACAGCTGGTGATGCAAACAGGAAGTCCTCTGTAGCGTAGGCCGTCTCATTTCGGAGACCGCACGGTCCAGCCTTCGCGGTCCTCAAAGGACGCGGCCGACGTAGACCGCGAAGGCTGGGTCCTCCGAAGGATGCAGCCCCTGAATTGAGACACAGCTACAGTGTTTTGATCACCTCACAGAATCCTGATCTGAACCAGGAGCGGAACAAAAGTTGTCTCTGTTTTTAATAATGCATTGTTAACTGAGAGAGTTCCTGTTCCAATGTTATACGAGCATTGTTGTTTTTTCATTCAGGTAACTTAAAACCTTATCTCAACTCACTGCTGATCCAGACAAGGGATCTGTGTTCATGTTGCAGCTACGCATGGCTATAAGTGATAACAGCTACTTAAAAGTGTGCTTTAGTGGTTTAGTATTGCTGTGAAACAAACAAGAGACAGATTAAAGTTGAGGCACAAAAGGCGGAGATATCCTTACTTTTAGTCTCTAGTGTGGGTCAAGCACCAAAACACTAGATTCTACAATTCCCATGATGCAAATTAATGGTACGTTCAAGCCCTACACATCCAATTTGTAATGCAGGCTTTACTCTAATGACATCATCAGGATATATTTTAGTTTTACTTATAACGCCTCTCCACAGCCACAGAAGACATTGTATAACAGGCTGAGTACTACTCCTCAACAGGAGTAAACTGAACTTAAAATAAGTGGAGTGTCGCTTTCAGAAATTACTACCACAAAATATCCCTGAGTGACCTGAACACTTCAAATATTAAAAACTGATGACTTATTTTTCCACGAAAAGAAGAAAAAATGCAAAAAAAAAAAAAAACAGTTTGGGAACTGTTTGTATGTCCATCTCTATTTCAGTAACAACCTGACATAATTTTAGAAATCACATCAAGTCCAAAATAAAACACAGCTATGAGATTGTGGTGCAATGGCCTTTCTGGGCTTGATGCTTACCATCTGTAGCTATGTTTTCCACTGGGAGGTTATGTATATGAGCCATGTAGCCAATAGCTGAGAAGATCACAAAGCCAGCCAGGATACTAGTGAATGAGTTGGTGATTGATACAATTAAAGCGTCCCTGGGAAAGAAGGAGGACAGAATAAACAATGTTTAGTGCATTTACAGTATCCAAGCAACACAGTGAAAACAAAGGTACAAGATTATGAAGCAGCCATTTGATCATCAAGACAACAGTCTGAAGCTTTATACTGGAGCAACAAACTCTTAGTTTGTCAGAAATGATCGTAAAATGTTTTAAAAGAAAATAAAAGGTGTCTCTGGCAGGTACATAATGTAGGGCATTTACGGGATTCTGGTACATTGTTTTCCACATCCCACAGAGAAGCAGAGGCTATTTACTACAATAAAACGCCACTCTAAATTTAAATGAAACCAGTAACTCTTAATTTCTCTCTGGTCGTAGATGTGGATGTTATTGAGTCTAGCAGGCAGGGTTCATTTCAGGATGGGAGTAACCTTTCTAGAGAGCAGCTGAAGATATAGCAACAAAATCATCACAGCAACTGTGGAAAAAGACCAAAAATCCTTCTTTAATAAACAATTTGCCTTCTTCTGCTGCAGCACAGACAACTGAGAGCACTCAACTCGCAGCACATTGTCAAGTTTAAAGTGGATGGTCTTGGAGTAACTTATAGACTAAATATTTATTGTATTTTCAGTCAAGTGAATTAGCTGTAATTTTGGAGGTTTGTGATGGTGCCCTAATATGTACACTGAGGGAACAAATAAGAAACCAACACAATTCACAGTCAAAGACACAGTACAGCTTTTCCATACAGAGAGTTTTAAATCTTTACCTCATAATGTTGTTGTTGAACTTGTTGTAACTAGCCATCGAAATCATGGAGCCAAATGCTATTCCGATAGAGTTAAACACCTGAGCAGCGGCATTAACCCAGACCTATGATGGAGATAAAGAAGAGCAGGAACACGATCAACTTCTGTGTAGTTTCATTGAATTTAGTTTTTTAAACTATGATCAGCTTTCACCATGAGTGATAGGTTCCTCCAAGAGCAAAAACATTTTTCAAGTGTGTTTTAGTGTGTTTTTTTTCTGAACTTCAACTTCTTCAAATGTGTTTGATTGCACATTTACTAATGAATAGTTAATGTGAGTGAGAGATCTAACATCTGAAATAACGCTTTAAATATGTAATAATAATAATAATACATTTTATTTGTATAGCGCTTTAAAAGGTACTCAATGTGTGTGAGCAGGATCACTGCTGTTTACATTTACAGCATCCAGCTTACTTGTTCTTGTACTTTTGAGCGGTCAAGAAAGACCCAGCTGTAGCTGGTCCAGACCATTGTGAGAGATCTGAAGCCCCTGCTCTGGATCTAGTTGCACTTTCTGTCCTGAAAATGTTATTCTGGGAGCGGCTCCTAAAATCTTCAAAGCCAAACTCTTCACGTTCTAAGATGTCCTGAGTACAACCTAAGCTGTTTATTGAGTTCATTGCTGCAATGATCTCCTGAATCGTACAAGTTAGCCTACTTTTTTCACCCATTCATTAACAGAGTCTCACCTTTACTTCAAACAGTTTGCCCCAGACAGGTGTCACAAAGTAGAGGATACCATTCTTGGCTCCAGGAAGCTGCACATTATTGATGAGCAGGGCAAACAGGACGAAGTACGGGAATACAGCGGTGAAATACACAACCTGTGTGACACAGAAAGTGAGAAGCAGAAACGGATCAATGTGTGGGTTTGTTGTGTGGTGTTGTAACAGTTGAGCTACTTTGGCCTGTTTTCAGTAACGCCAGTGAGGAAGATTTGTGTTTTGCAGGGAATACCTAAAGGTCATATTATTAAGTCAGGTCAAAACTTTCCAGTTGATGAATTACTACAAAGTATCTAACATGCATGTTGGGAGCATATCCGATTTCATTTCATTCTGAAAAAAAAAAGACTTAGCCTATAGACGATAAACTAAAAACTATAACCCTGTGATCAGCACAAAAATAATCACAGTGGCTTATAAACCTCCTTGTCTTTATCTCTGACATTGCTGAACTACTAACATAAACTGCGACAAAATGTCAGAGGACAGATGGCTTTCAAACAAAAATTGGGATCGCTACAACATTAAGCAGAAGTGCCACTGTGCATAAACAAATCTTCTGACCTTGCCAGTGGATTTGACTCCTTTAAATATGCATAAATACACGATGACCCAGGAAAAAATTAGATAGCCGAAGAGTTCCCATCGAATGCCACCAGATTCTTCAATGCCACTGGTTTTCTGCAGAAGGCTGTGACTAGAAAAAAGGAAAAAGAAGTATGAAAATACAAATAGCAAGTGATCCCCATTATTGTATCCTTAAAGCCCCTAAAATATTGAACTTTAAGAAAACTAAAACATAGTTATGTATTGCTTGTTGATAGTTAAACAAACAACAAAAAGATCAGCTTGACCATTAGCAATGTTTCTAAACCATTTAGTCTCCAGTGTTTAACCAGACAGGGGTGTCTCTTATTACATTAGTTCATTGTCTCAGGTATAACTGTAGGTGGTCATGACCACCACATATCTTTCTATGCAATTCACAACTTCTGAGGAAGGTTTTACATACATACAGGTTAAGATGTGTCTTGAGGTGAAACAAATGGTTTCCATAAATTATGATTCCTTGGTAGAAAAAGTGAATAAATAAATAATAAACCAATGGACCCAAATGCCTTTATCTATGATTGGTCAAATAAATATAATGAAAATGCAAGTGTTACCAAATTGTTTGTATATTTTTCAATCACTTCTGCTTCATCTACCTAACACACTAACATTAATGATTTATTTAAGTATTTATATTCATACTACCATATGAAAGAGTGCTTCCACTCCCCAATTTACAATGATATTACTGGGCTGCCCAGTTAAGATCAACAATGTATTATTTCTCTGTGGCTCCTTTTCCAGCTTGGGTGTCTATAGGGCAGATATCGACATCAGGGCTTCCTCTTAAGCATTGCTCTTCTTCAGCCAGGGTTTATAAGCTAGACAAACACCCTTATAGTTAGAAAGGAAATTACTTTACAAGCAAAACTTTGTGTACTGGGAAAATACCCCACTTAATTATAACTCTACACTCTGCAGAATATCTATCTATTAGAATGTGGATAAAGGCATTGGAAGCTTTTCTAGCTCTGGAAAGACTAACTTTCATTTTACTTTTATTGTAAATAGGCAAAACCAGAACTTGCTGGCTTGTGGGTACCCCTATATGGAGCTTTTGGAAACTGATGATTTTGAATGACTTGAAGCTGTCTAGAAACTATGCACTGCTGTGATTTCTTTTGTAAATTTGATAATGTTTATGTCTGATGTGTCAAATTCAAAAAAGAAAAAAGGGGGGGGGGGAGCTTAGCTAATCTGCTTCATCAGAACTGTGTGGGTGATGTTTGGTCAGCCCCAAACACTTCAGAGCAATGAGAAGGGCACAAACAAAAACACATCCATAAACCTCTCATGTGAAAAACTTTGGCAGAAAAAACCCACATCGCTTCATAGTAAGAGGAATAGTTTTCAGCGCCTTTAAGAGAAACACAACACTATTTCAATGAGGGCTGTTGACACAAACAGTGTAAATATATAGATGAGATGAGGTGAACTATTCTCACTCAAAGAACTGTTGGCTGGACGACTGCAGGTGGGTGCTGTTGCCGGGGAAACCACTGGAACAGTTTCCGACAGCGTTCCAGGTGTTGTTGCAGGACGTCCAGGGGAGGGTCGCTCCGAACGAGTTGAAGAAATAGTAAAGTGCCCAGCTCATGAGCACATTGTAGTACGTGGAGAACACAAAGGAGATAACAACTGTGGCCAGGCCAACACCTGCAGAGTCACACGTAGGGAGGACACAGCGTGAGAGACGACTCCGCAGAAATCATGCCATCTGTTATAAAATATCCCTCAGTTTCAATTATTTGTGCCTAGGATCAAAGTTTTGAGTATAGAATACATCTCACAAAAACAGAGACAACAGAGAAGAGCCAGTATTGCAGGTAAATCTCTGGTCAGTGGTGGTCAAGATGAATTCAAGCCACAGATAAAAGGCATTCCTGGAGCCAAGGATTAGAAATTCCACTTTGTAATTTTGGCCTGTGAATATAACAGGCTCTTGATCAAATGGGTAAAGGTGAGATCAAAGCCTTGCAACAGATGTAAATTATTCAGGCTTTTTACACCTGTGGTTCTTAGCTGTGCGTCAGATTTCAGTTTGGGGGATTCAGAGCAATGACTCAGCTAAAAATCCTAATCGTAAATAGAGCAGGAAGAGGTACATAAGCAAATATGCGTATTTGCTGACTTGCTGTGAAAGTCTCTCATGTTTGGTAAATATTTAGCTGGAGCTAGCAGCAGGGTAGCTTAGCTTAGCACAGAAACAGTTCTGCCAACCAGAACATTCAAAGCTGACTAATCTATATGTAATATCCGATTTGTTACATCTTAACACAAAGAAGAAATGTAAAAAGAAAATATGTGCCAGACTATTCAGCTGTTTGTCAGATAACTGGTTCTGGTCAAGAAATAGTCCAGCACATAACCCCCTGTAATAGCAAATGGTCGTTGATACACATGTTTCGTACAGAGTCACGCACTCAGTCAAGCTGTTTCCAGTCTTGATGCTAAGCAAAGCTAACTGGCTGCTAGCCCCAGCTACATATTTACCACACTGAGGCAGGAAGGCATATATTTCCTAACTCTCAACAAGAAAGCGAATGAGCTCATTTCCAAAGATGTCAAACTATTTGTTTGCTATTACTATCCCCATTCTTGATATTTTGCCTCATGTTATCATTGCCATCTTTGGCATTTGAGAATAGTAGAGAAATGTTTTCCTGCTGACGGCAACACTGTCTTTGAAGGAAATGGCTCTCTGATTTTCAGCAGAATAGCAAAGTTTTGCTTCCTAAAAAACATTTTTTCTACTGGTTGGAGACTGGAATGCCATGCTCCACTGTATCCAGGGTGACTATCTGATAAAATTGAAGGAGAAGCGGCTGAAAAACAGCTCTGTGTAATCATAACGACCGAACAAAAGGAAACCCCGTCTGAGCTCCAGGATCAGCTATAGAACCACTTTGTATGGTCCACGTTAAGCGCTCCTTCCATTGTTATTGCCTGTTTGCCTCTTTCACTCTACAAATCTAGCTTACATGGCTGACTGCTCCACTGGTACACCAGACACACTCTAAGTGGTGAAGTCATTTTCAACTGCCAAAACATATCAGTCTGCTGGAGTCAAAAACAAGGCAGAGCGGACAAAGATAGAGGGAATCAGTTTGAGCTATCCTCTTCTGACTCTTCTTCATTAGTTTATTAACCTGTCGTGCCTCCCGTGTCCACTAGATACCCTTACAGGGACAAACGAGACAATCAACAAAATAGTGGCAGCAAATTTAACCAATTAAAATCATACATTTGTACGCTATGATTAAGCATACTGCAGTGAATTAGACACAAGCATATTTGTTGATTTATGATAGATATTTTTGGGCATCTAAATCACAGATTACATGTAAATCACAGCAAACTGCACTGAGTTGCACTGGAAAATAATTCAAAAGAACATAGAGAAAAACTACCTGCTTTTGGCCCTTGCTTAGCACAGAGCATTAACCAGGAAGAAATGATTGATAAATCAAGGGAAGGACCCATACGTTTTGACCGGGTAGATAATCTCTGTCTTTAAGGAGATAAGAAAACTATGGAGAAAAATTTTAAGTTAGAACAAGACAGACAGCATTTCCAATTTACACCCATAAGTATTGATTGTTGATGGCTGGGCTCTTGTGTGATCAGCCAGTTGACTGCCAGTGCTCTCTGGGTCACTCACACATGTCCCTTCAATCATCATGTTTGATTTACAATTTTGCAGATAACTCCAGGCCTGTATGATTTCACTGTAAGCTTTTAAATAATCAACAAATTTGTTTAAAGAGGAATGTGGACTTCAGTGACCCTTATTTGATTTAATTATAATTCAGGTAAATCAAAGAAGGACATTCAGTTCGTGGTTCGGTTAATTTAATTTCTTTCTTACTGATACACATTTTAATGTTCGTTCAATTTCAGAGGATGTATGAATTAAAATTTTAGGCTCAAGCCAAAAAAAAAAACAGTGATTACAGCAGTGATTGAAATGTTCACTTGACAAGATCCCATCCATCAACATGTGACAACAATCCATTTATCAGACATAAAAGGACATTGATTTGAAAAAGAAGACAGAAAACACTGATGTTTAGTATGAATTATTGTATAAATGATTACTTGAATCCAGATCTGAATAAAATATACAGAAACAGATATGCATGGAGTACATGTGCCAGAAACTTTAATTGAAAGTCCTATATTATTAAGAAATAGTTTTCAAAACATTGCTGGTTAAAAAAAAATCACTTGCTTCTTGACACTTTGCTTGACTCTCACTAAATTTCAGTGAATTCTGGTCTTGTGTCCAAACAAACAAACACCATCACGACCAAAAACAAGTCCAGAATAACAGCACAGAAATACCACTTTACTTGAAAATATGCAAACTATGTGTACTGTAAATCAGAAGTACTAGTGCAGTGGCCATTCAAAACCTGCCCATTCAGTACGGCTGAATGCTCGTTCTGGGGTGTTGCTGCTTGCAGCTTTCTCGAAAACTGCTCTTACACACAACTTCGCCCTAAACACTGTGCTTTCCTGGGTCCTGAACAATACACCTTATTACTCCTGAGAGGGTAAAGGGCGTCTGCACCTACTCTGCAAACGAGAGTCTGCAAGATTACACTGCATTCCTCCCGTATAGACGTTTTTTGTCCAACTAACAGTTACCAGTGCTAACTTTCACATCACGTTAAGTGCTGTAAATGTATTATATTTAATCAAGAAATCATGACTGCCTGTAGGTACACCACCACAGTTGCCAATTTGGCAATATATGTTATTTCCCAAATATTAGTATTTCTAACTCAAACCTTAAAAAAACAATTGTGTTGACAGCTATTGCATAGCTACATGCATGTTTTGTCTAATAATTTATTTTTCATGTTTGCTGCAAATATTAAATACACAGAAACGTGTCAGCCTCTAATGAAATGATCTAGATTTGCCCTCTTCAGGAACAATCTAGTTGAAAAATGTGGACCTCTTTGTTTACGTACTGTAAGGATTTCTCAGACTGTTGGTTAATAATTCACTTTTTTTGGGCCGTAATTTGTTCAACAATGGATTGAAGTAACATTTGTATGGTAAAAACTATATAAAGAAATGACTAATTAATTAATTAAAGTTACCACTCTCTAAAATGTAGATAACAAGTATACATGTCTGATCATTTGTGCCTGATACATGCTGCTGGTCATAGGCCAGACTTTGTAAACATACTTCAATAGCAAAGAGAGACAAACAAACAAAAAACATTGTCGGTCTACTGAAAAATGTGAAATTGTAGGAAAATTCATCAGATGGTCATCCTCGTCACCGATGAGCCTTTGGCCTGGAGGGTCACTCACCTTTTAACAAGGGACAGATTTTGGCGAGAGTATGCACTGGCCCTAAACGAGTGTACTGCCCAATGGAAAACTCCATGAAGAGCAGAGGAATGCCACACAGGAACATCATGGTGAAATAGGGGATCATGAAAGCACCTGAACCAGAAGAACAGGAAAGAACAGTAAGTGGCTAATACTACTGGCAAAACCTGATTAAATACAGCATGCTTACTCCATAACAGGTTTATAGTGACTTTTTTTCTATTAAAGAAAACAAATCAGTTTCTGCTTATCAAAATTGTCTGTTAAATTGATGTATCTAATCCTTAAAAACACATATACTGTTTATTCTCGGAAAGAAGACTCATACCTTATTAACAGCTTACTCATCTTTATTTAAAATTGAAGGCTTTTTGATCTACAACCACAACTGTCATTCAGTGACAATAAAGGCAATCAATTGCGTAAGCTCTTTTGTCACAACAGCCGCGAGATGCTGTGCTGAATTGAATAACTGTATGTGTTACCTCTGCCTCATTTTACCCAATATGTGCTGGGATAGACTCCAGACACCTAAAAACCTGAGCAAAGCCAGTGGTTTACAGAATGGTTGGGTGGTTGGATGACAAAAAATAATTGAATTAGTTATGAAATATTAACACTCAACATGTGCTTCAATTTAAACTAAAAGCATGTTGGGGACACACTAGCAGTTTCTGTTGTTATGACTGTCCGCGGTTATGACTCAGACGATTGTTCTCTAAAAGGCATTCATGGTGTTGATGTCAGCCATCCTGCATGTGACTGTTCTTTATGCTACAGACTTTAAGGGCTGGGTAGGGAACATTTTGAACAGGGCAGTCAGAATAGTAAGACAAGAACAATAACGTAATGTCCTTCTTTGGCTTATAAGTACATGATTGTCAATCGTGACTTACTGTATTTAATATAGACTCTGTGGCTGCTTTATTAGGTTCACACGTTTAATCTATTGCAAGCTAATACAAACAGCTCAGCCACAAACCTTTTGTAATGTTCCGTTTTTGGTGACATTGTCATAAATGTGTAAATTGAAATATGTTTACTGAGGTCATAATTAAAAGTAGTGTTGTACACTATATTGTATACCATATATACATACACAAGGGGGGCAAAATATTAAAACCACCTCTGAATTTGGTCCAGCAACACCCTCAAGTAGCCTATGCAAAGTAGAATGCTATTCCACTGTGAATACATTTGTATAACATTTAAATGTCTGTCTCCCTGCCAGAAATGATCTTGCAGAGCAGGATTATTAGAGCAAACCTCCTTGACCTCTTAGACAGTCTTACCTCCACCGCTGCTGTAGCACAGGTAGGGGAACCTCCAGACATTGCCCAGTCCCACCGCGTACCCCACCGTGGCCAGAATGAAATCCAGCCGCCCACTCCATGTGGGTCTCTGCGCCTCTGCGCCCACGGTTCTCTCGGCGACCCCTTTGAGATCTAAGGGGTTCAGAGCATAATCTCCCTCACCAAGAGGCGTCGATGGATCTCCGGCGCCGACTTCCATCGTGGTTTAAAGCGATTGGAGTGACTTGGCGGCTTTTCGTTTCCACAGTTACCGGTGCAGCGCCTCACTGTATCATACATCCGAAAGATAACCAATTCCGTTAACTTTTGACCAAACCAGCATCATTGATTCCGTTTAATGGGCCCTGGCGGAATAATTGTCCCTGGGTAAAAAAAAATGAAAAAATATACTAAGTCTATAATGTTCTATGGTCTACTTACATCACAGACTCAAGAGCGACACTGACCTTTCTGGACATCTAGTTACTCATAATTATTATCAATTTTGAATGAAAGCCTATGATATGCGCCAAGGATGCGCCACAACGACTGGTAACATGCACGTGCAAAACCCACCACGTTTACTCCTTATTCAACCAACTCGGTCTTTTGTAACGTAACATACGCGCACTCTTTTATCCTTGCTGCTCCGGCCACTGTCACGTTAGCAAGCTGAAGGCACACCTCTTTTCAAAATAAAAGCCTTGATGCGTAAAGCTCTGATATGCAGTAGGCTGTGAGAACAGAGCGGCCACAGCGATGACCCCTCTCTGAAATGGTAAGAGGTGGATAGTAGGAGCTGAAGCATGGATGTATAAAACTCAGACGGGTCACGGTTATGCTTGCCACGACCTTAATTATGCCCAACTTAATTTAATTTAAATGAGTGCGATAAATAAACAATCACCCCGTACAGCTGTCATGAACTGGGATATTTGCTATAGAGACCATGCATGTTTATTTATGCTGTAAAGTTGGGTATTTTAACATGGGTGTCTTTGGAGGTTGACCTGACTGTAAGTGGTCATTTGAAGAACTGCACTTCCTCGTTGGCTTCATTTCTTTAGTGTGATCCAGCTGCGGCCTCACGCTGCGCACACCTCCACGATTCACCGTTGCAACAGGTAAATAAAAGGCAGAGGCTCCATTTTAATCCAGTTGACGTAGAGCTATTAATGCATGTAAATGTGTAATATGTGGACTGTGCAC
Organism: Cebidichthys violaceus; assembly: GCF_023349555.1. NCBI lineage: Eukaryota > Metazoa > Chordata > Actinopteri > Perciformes > Stichaeidae > Cebidichthys > Cebidichthys violaceus. The sequence continues at coordinate 7,688,485 of NW_027176975.1, read as the reverse complement.
ATGTATATTTAAACAACAGCCTGAGTCCGAGAGGAAAAAGTGTAGTACAGTATATAGCCTACTGTCCATTATTTCATAAGTTACCAGACTATGAAGTGGAATCATTACATTTGAAATATAATCGTGCCTTAATCTGACAGGGGCTAAACACAGGAGCCAACCGAAAGTTGTAAAATATAGTTGAAGATTAAAAAAATACATTGATCAATAGACATAAGAGATGCTCACAATTTGATCCAGTAACAATGTGTTTGGTCATTTAAAGGTTAAAATACAGTGGATGGCCCAGTTTGCACTTTTCACAGTGATCAACAACACTCTGCTTACATTGTTTGTTTTTTTGGGTGAAGAAATACTTTAACCCCAAAATGTGCAAATGTCAAGCCTGGATTACAAAGTGGCCAAAACAAGATTTTTGTGTCAAAGATGGCACAAAAATGATTTTGCCCTGTTTCAAAATGTAGACCAGTTTAGGAATGTTCGCCATGAGCAAAAATGTAACTACATAGTGTGTTCATTCAAATCACAACTAAGAAATTGTCACACAAACAACTGGGGCCAGTTACAGCACAGGAACTGGTTTGAGTCTGTATATTGGGTATATAATGAAGGAGGGTATAGGAGCCCTACAAGAAATGTGTACACAAGAAGTTGAATATAATTTATAAGGAAAGACAAAAAAAGAAAAGCTGGTAACCTAAACACATCCTGTGTTGAATGAGCTTGATTCTCTTGTTATGAAACTACACAAGTTCAAGTGTATCATCCCCCATTCAGCCTGGCTTTATTTTGTACTTCAGACAAATAGTATTAATCAAATAAGTGGAACAATAATGATTAGTAAAAGTGGTCTGAATTCAATGAAATAATGGTGATAATACAGTAATCAACAGCATTCACTATGATCTATTTGTTACAGTTACTAAACTGAATTTGATTATGGTTGATGAAGGAAGAAAGACTGGAGAATGGGGAGGAGACGCAAGGCAAAACTAGAAACCATGAATTTGACTGTGGGTGCCTCTTCCATTATTTGGTAATGGGGTCAAAACGCCTTACAGCAAAAGCTGTGGTATGTGGACAGACTGTGGCACCAGCACTAAATCTCTCACAATAGAAACTCTCTCAGGCATTGAGGCAAAAAGGTCAGTTGACGGAGCTCTCAAAAGAGGAAACTGCAGGTAACTAAAAAGAACAACAAAGTGTCAACACTGGTATTATGTCACGTCAGGGTAGAGTATAGAGAAGTCCAACATGTCCTCATTTATTTCAGTATGTACACTGTACAAACAATTCCCACTCATTGTCAACTATACAGCATTGTTCTAAAGAGGAGGCCATCTCTGCTTTATGCACTGTAAACCCAGTTTAGCAGAGATAACGTTACCGATTCAAAATGGCGTTTGGTAAGATTGCACACGTGTGATTTTATTGTATTTATAGCAGTAACTATAGCTTCTTGGTTATTACCAGAGGCTGGTTAACGCTTGCTGTGGAGTTAATGTTACTGCAACCGGGTTGTTGAGCTGAAAGTTGAGCTAAAAGTTTTCCTGTGTTCTGTTTTTACAGGTTCTTGTGAAGATGCAGTGGAAGTGGAAGTATTGTGAGTTTATAACTGGGAAAAGGGATTCCCAGTTTAAACATTACAGGCCCATTACATGCCCTTAAGGTTCACTTATCTAAGATTCACCAGAAAGCTCAAGATACACAACTGTGTGAAACTGCCCAAGTAACCTTTCACTGTCAGTTATGTGATTTTCCTGCACCCTGCACACATGAAGTTTTTTCACACATTTACACATTTAACAGTTAATCACAAAGTCCACTGTCTATATAAAGGATGTAACTTCCATACTACTGTGAACTCACATAATTGTGTACACATTTAATGCACATAGAAGTAAACAGCACAGAACAGACAACTGGAGGATGTTCAAGACAGAAATTCTGTTTTTGATAGTGTAACTATTGAAATTGCTCAAGAAGAACATGGACCTTCAAATGATGCCACTAATTTAGAGGACAGTGAGGATTCCAGTCGTGAGCTTCATGATCTAGGGAAACAGTTGGAGCACAACTTAGCAGCTCTTTTTTTTTTAAAGATGCAAACAATCCTTATTTAGTCTTGACATGTGATACTGGAGCATTCTTTGTATTTTACAGGTGTGCATGGAGTTCAATCTGATGGGCAAAACCTCAAGCAGGAATTCTGATACAATGATGCTGGATAGGTGTTCTTTTGTGGAGCTCAAACCATTAAAGAATTACACTAGGGGACTTTAATAGCAAGCAACAGCTCTTTCCAACCGTTTTGGGTGATCTGTTTGTTTAATCTTCTCCAGCAGTAATAACCAGTTCACACCTTCCCTCATGTGTCTGATTCTTCTGTAACGAGGCTACAATGCTAAACAGTATTGACAGTTATTTAATGAGAAATGTAATAATTGTGTTCTTATGTTGTTATTATTTGTTAAGGACTCAGATGATGATTACTCATTCTGCCATATCGACATTGGGATCCTCCTCATTGAGAATAAGGTGCTGTGCTCTCATCTTCCCTACATCTCAGTCTAGCCTCGTTTAAGATCATCGTTGGAGAAATTGTGATGGACAACATTCAAGACCTGCCAAAAGCTATGTGCCTTCTGTTTGGACTTGCATACTAACTGCATCTCAACTACCCCAAGTCTATGACGCTCACATTCCAGTTCATCCAACAGGTACCTCTCACATTGGGCAGCAGTGAACTAAAACCAAGATAACAAACCTTGAAAAAACAGCTGAATGTTTAACAGGCACTTGTTATTTTAAAATATGTCAGATGTGACTTATGTTAAATGAGGAGCAGGAATGCTCCACCACTTATGTTCTACAGTGCAGGGTGTTCGCTCAGGACTGCATATTAGTGTTCAGTCGATTTGGTGTGGTTAACCCATTCATCTGTCCTCATCCAGTCAAGTTGAAATTTTAAAGGTTCACATCCAGTTTGAATGCCTGTCTGTCTGTGACCAGTTGTTCACAAGGCACAGATACTGTGTAATGCTGTATGTCCATATTCCTTCTCTAGACAAGAGATTTTTACCAAGCAGTCTTAATGCCTGCTTTTACTTGTCTTCTGGTTGACAAGGTTTTCTTTTTTGCTGCAGCAAAACATTTGAAGTGTTACAATGCAGTGTTTTGCAACAATAAAACACATTGGAACATTAAAATGTATTGTTTAATTTCTATTCAATTTTGTTGAAGCAATGCATTTAATCTCAAAATCAAAAGACATTACTTAAATTAACCAAGGATCTTAAGTAGCAATAAATAAAGTTATATTTGTGATTTGATATGTTTATGTATGTTGAACTCAAAATAGTTATTTAATTCAACTTAGACTCATGAAATAAATAATTTAAGTTAACTAATGATTTTGAGTAAAGATTACTAATGTGGACTTAAATATGTCTACTGCATCCATTTATGGTTCTATGTTAACACAACTTGAACTGTTTAGTTCCTCCATGTGTAAAAACCTAAATGGTGTGAAGCAACGGGTTTTCATGCAATTTTCTAGTAAAGTCAACTAATTCGGGATAAGAGTGCAAGCTCCATCTCAAGCTCTCTCTCTCTCACCTATCAAGAACATCCTCCTGATTACATTAACTATAGACCGCTCTGTTTACTCTTCCCTTTTACAGCTGTTTTGTCTGTATTGTCAGAATTTGTTATAACAACAGTAAATCCTCAATTAAAAAGCAAAAGAAGCTTCTTTAGCTACATATAACCATAAATCAACACCTTGAATCATCTAGTGTTAATTAAAGAGTGGCATTACAGTACATTTGTGTAAAATTACAGTAACAAAATCTTTTTGACTGTCAGCTTACTGCCCCATATTTTACCTTTGATATATCAGGCCACAGATTTTCACCCACATTACACCTACTGTGGAAAAACTATGGAAAAAACCCTGACCCCTTTTTAAATTTGACCACTTTAAGGCCATCAAATAAACACATTAATAAAGAATTATTTCTCCACCAGAATAAGTGTTTCTGTCAGTTTAGAGAAAGCTTCAAAACCAACATTTGGTGAGGAATTTAACAATAATATAAATAACATTATCAAAATGCAATTATGAATTATTGAAAACATTGTTAGGCTGCATGGTGTGTGGACAAAATGTTCTGGGTCTAGAGGATCATCACTTTGGTATTTCTGAAATTCTGACTTTGGCACTGCTCACTGTGCCGCAGTAGTTTCAGTTTTTTGTTGTTGCACATGTTAAAATCAAAACAAATGACAAATACAGATAATGTAGTAAATGAATGTGGTGGTAAAGGGGAAAAAAATGGTTTCATACAGTTAAATATATCTATATGACAAGTCAAAAACATGTTTTAAAGTGCTCTGTAGGACCTTCAGAAGCATGTAAATTGAACCATACTAGTTCAATGTGAGCTCGCTTGTGCGTTATTGAAAGTTAATGTGGTCATTCTGGCAGTAGATGGCGCCACTGTTGTTCCTTTCCAGTTTGGGACCAAACCTCAGTTTTCTCCTGTTTCCAGGTGCTCTATTTGAGCTCTTCCGCTTTCCGTACAGGAATTTGAAGACTGCATTACGTCAGTTATCCTGCCAGCGGCAAGGAAGCAGCCTCGTCCAGTAGGAGCGTCGTTACTCTTTTTTACTCTTTCTGTGGAGAATTAAAGGGATTCGTGTGTGTTATTTTTCCTGAGGTATTCAGAGCTGAGAGTCCTGGTTGAACGACGGGGAGGAAACTTTGAAGCGGCACGTCGCAGGTCTCCTGCTTCAGTATGACTCGTTTGTGAAAGGATTTGAATATCGACGACACTCAGAAATTAGATGGAGGAACCAGAAGGTAAGAAATATCTCATGTTGTAACTGTATACTGATGAGACTTTGTCTCCTTTGAGCAAACTGTTGCAATCTCTGTCGTTTTTTCACGGTGAGTTGATACGATGTTGAACGTTTAAAGCTTGTTTTTTTTGGTGCAGTTTCAGTGCTACGTCGAACATACCTGTTGTTTACTCACTTTTCTCCTAATACTCCTCAGGCTTTTTCAGCATGCAATGTTACTCCAGTTTTAAGTGAGGACTTTTGTCTTTCCTTAAAGGTACAGATCATTGTTACTGTGCGGGATGTGGAGGAGAAATTCAAGACTCGTTTCACATGAAAGTCCTCCAGGACACCTGGCACAACGCCTGCTTCCAGTAAGTGTTCCACTTTATGATTTCAAACACGCCTGCACTACTCCCTGTAATGAGCTCTGTTGTGTTAGGCGTAGTCTGATTAGTGAACGCTTTTGTTTTCATAGAAAGAAGAGGGGTTATAGTTTGCATTGAAATGGACACAGTTGTTGTTGGTTAACCTGCTGGCTGCTTTCACTGTATGGGTGGACTTACAAATGGCCTTGTGGATAACCCCAGAAGCTTCTGTCTTGTAGCCTCAACATGGGCCTCCTAGATCTGTTTTTTAACAATTCCCCATTGTGTTGTGCCTCTCTGCACAAAATGCACCATGTGGGATGTCCATTGCTGCTACAGTCACAGCTGACTGACCCGTGCGTGGGGACGGTCCAGGTTTGGACTCCAGATTGGTCAGTGAAAAGGTCCCACTAGGAGGACTTTGCCCAGACTCTCGGCCCCTGAGGCTTAATGATTGCCACATTTGCGCTGATGTGATCTCTGTGATTTTCACAGGTCACTGCCCCACAGTGAGATATCTCTGCATGGGGCAGTGGACCTGTGGCTTCTTGTACATGCCAGCACGATGTGTCACTCATTTGGTTTCCCCTTGATTAACAGTAACATTCACTTGTTCTTGTGTGAGATAACATGGCTTAGATTTTAAAAGAAAGTGATTACACTCGATCAAACTGTTGCTGACTGTCATGTGAACATGAGTTGTCACCGTGCCTGATTTGACACTAACATTATAAAACAGATGATTAAGAAGTGGGTGTTTGGATCTGTGACTGTAGCCGTTTGCAGCGCAGCACAAGCCTCATATTGTAGTGAAGTGTATCCAAAAAATGTTTGGTTTTTATGACCGGAGTCTGGCTCTGGCGGACTGCTGGCATGTCCAAAAAGCCTTAAGAATAGAATAAAATGATTGCTGACTTTGTTGTCTGTTTCTGACAACTGAAATAGCTCTCTTGAAGTTTTTGAGCAAGTATCCAGCAGCACATTGTCCTCCTTCCTTACTTGAGCTGGGATTTCACTCTTTCCAAACACTCATCAGTGACGCATCTGGACAGCTCCAGGTATCATCTCAGATGTTGAGATCCTGACCACTGATCCTCTCCCTCCGCTTGTACTTTTATGCTCCCTCACATTTTTTTGGCATCCTCCTTATTGCGGCATCTTTGTCTGAAACGTCTTTAGTTACACTCCCTAGAAACTAAAAGATATCAGATATGTTTGCGTGTGTGGGGGAAGCCATACTGCAGTCTTGTCAGTCATCTAAATGTGCTGCAGTTTGTCCCTCTGAGGTTTAGCTTCAAAATGTTTGTTTTTTTACACACAACAGCAATTACACACTCTAATCACTGCGCACAAGTATGCTTAAAGACCTTAATCTCTGAGCTTGTTAAGAAAATTGTACAGCAAAATGAAATATGTCCTTTTGTACCGTGATGCTCCCTGTGGTGCCCCTACTGTCTATTGTCCACATGCTGCCACTCTCCCCTCCATGTACCTCCACCTTGTGGAACATTCTTACAAGCTGACGTCAACCTTGTTCCAGTAAACCTGGCAGTGTTGTTGAGGCCTATAGGTAACGGCACGCTCCACTCTGCTGTGCTCTGCATTCCTAGACGGCGATTCAGAGATGTGAGTCCACTGTCTCAGACAATGACTGCAGAATCCTCCAAAGAAAGCTGGATGTTTACAATCTTGTAATTCACTGGAGGTGTATAGAGCTGCAGATATTATCATCACACTTGGCCACAAAAATAGTATTGTATTTCATATTTTTAGTCCTTCTGATTTATACTCATTTATTGTGCTTCCTTTATGTTTTGGTGCCACCTCTTATGACCTGTGTTTCCTTATGCAGAACATACAAGTTGATTAATTGATAAGTCCATTGATGGAAATTTTAACTTGCACTAAACTTTTGCTGGTTTTAGCTTTTCAAATGTGCAGACTTGGTGCTTGTCTTTGTCTTGACAAAGGATTTGCTGATTGAAATCAGAGGCTACGTCTAATAACACACTGTCCTTGTGATATGAATGGAGAAACAATAGTCACTCTCCACTAAGAGGCTGTTGTGGAGAACATTTGGAGCACAGCAGTCACACGCCCACAGATAAGGTCCCATTATAAGTGAAACACTCCCTCGTCGGGTCTTCAAGGCCACAATTTGAAGTCCCTCTCTTACTATCTCCACTTCATACTACAAACAAAAGAATACACTCCAGCAGGAATGTGGATATAAGGAAATGAGTCATGTTTACTTTGTAGTGTTTGTGCAGGCAGGACCATTGTGTTGTTCACTGAAGAATCACTTGAGCGTGCACGCCCCCCCATTCACCAGCAGTCCCTCTAGAGGGAAGTCAGGTGTTTTTATAAGCACCCGTACATCACTCTATCTGGATTTATTATAGGGACGTAATGGGCAATAATTATAGTTTATCGGCTGGTTTTGTCAAGGAATGCTTTTTATTTAGAGCAAAGCGGACGCGGTGGACGTTTTTGTTTTTACTGCCACACCTGCACAGAGACTGAATGTCATACATACCACTTTGACTACTGGACGTCTCACAAGTCTTTCTCCAGCTGGTGTACACACCAATAATACTGAATCTGTGAGAATGTAATATCTCAAACCACGCTCTTGGGTCAGGCTGTACTGTTTTGTAGAATTCCACAACGCTTAATACATGATTTAAAGGATCTAGGGTCCTAATTTAAGTAGTTTTCATGAACAGGAATATCATTTTGTGTAATTCTCCATCCAGATTGTTTGACATCATTCTCCACACAGACTAACACAAATCAGATGAGTGGACTTTATAGCAGCTGTGGCCACAGCAGCAACAGCTACCATTACTCATGCAATGTTACCCTCAGCAAACCTTCAGCTCTGCTTCCCCTCATCACGTCATTGTGTTATGAACCTGTGTTCATTCTTGATAAAAGATGCTTTTATCTCAGGAGAACAGAACTGTTTGTTTCCACACATTATTTGTTAAAAGGGCATCAACATGAAGGCCACTTGGTGTAAAAAGACAAATTGTGCCCCCCCCCCCCCCTCCCATCTACACTATTATCTCCACAATAGACACAAACATGTGGTCCTCCCTCGGTTAGATGGCTCCTTCTTAACTTCTGCCAAAAAACTGCTGCCAGCACTGCACCACAATCATTGTAAAATGCTTAAAAACTACCTTCCCACTCAAAGTAACATTTCTGATTTCATCTTCCATACTTGCATGAAATGGTTGCAGAAGACATACATGTGATATACTTAATATCGACATAGACACACGCATGTGAGCAGTCAGAGAGCAGTTTCTAGAAAGGCAAAAGCATCAGCAGAGCTCTCACAATCATCTTGGAGGAAATCACAGCCCTGAATTAGAAATAGTTGTTAATCAGGAAGTCGGTAAAGTGTCAGTTGAACGTTTGTTATTGTAGGCACTCCTGGAAGCAAACCTGTGTTGCGTCTCACCTGCTATGTTAGTTTTATTTTTGATTTGGAGAAATTAGTCCTGTGAGCAGTTTTGCACTCCCATCAGAGAGTATTGACACGTGTCATTAAATGTGATTCATTTGTCTTCAGCCGGAGTCTCTGTTTTTTTGCATCTTTGCTCAAATTAGCTACAAGCCGAATCAAAAGGTTGAGAAACTGTTATTTGCAAAGTCTGAATGCAGCAATGGCACAAAAACAAACTTCAGCAGCCTGACATCTGACAGAGTTCATCCTTGGTTGTATTCTGGCAGTCGAACCTGCCGTCACCGTTTTGCGTAACCAGTGCAGCTTGTTCCTTGTGAAGGAACGCTCGTAGCTTTTTGGTGCTATCCAGTCTGCGGGCAGCATCAGCATTCCTCACGCTGAACATTGTGTCCCCAAGTAGCAGCCAAAAAATGTCCCCCTAATTCCCTCAGTATCTTCTCTGGTGACAGCTCGGATCAATCAGTATTCTTATGCTATGAAGTGGACTTAAGTATGACAAAGTCTTAATATTTACCTTTTTTAAACTGTTATTTTTGTAGCATTTCACCCTGTTTAATTGGAGAGTTGACTGAAAATGAGTGCAGACGGATTGATATTCATCATGTGATCACTGTCCCTGGTTGAACACGGGGGTTTTTTTAGCCTGTTTTAACGGGCAATAGGTTGTTGTCAAAGTGGAAGTGCAGTTTTCACTCAAACAACTGGATCCTGTTAAAATGCTGGAAATTAGCAAAGTATTTGGCTGCCGTATTGGTCGCGTGCAGAGGCTAATAACCAAACTTTCCCTGCATCCACCTTATAAGACTCTAGTTTCTTAAAGACTCTTTTTTTTTTCTCACACTATAAAACTGCAGAAATAACAGCACACATGCAAGACCCGGCACATCTCAGGAGCCAGTTATTTACCTTCACCTTGTTAAAGTGAGGGAAACGTACATGCTGTCATTGTGAGGAACATGCCCCCAGCTAATGTTCCTGTCCTGTCCAACCTCGCTGTGATTTATGGTGTCTACACAAGCTCTCCTTTACTATTCCATGTCATTCACTGGTATGTAATATGAGGATTTGGGTTTTTGAGAATGATTAAAAAAAAAAAGATGACATAGTTTGGGTTATGGTTCAAATGTTTAACTCTTACCAAACTGCAAATGTCCCTTTTTTTTCCCTCAGTGTTGTGTGGCGCTCAGCTCTTGCGTAATTATGTCTTATTCAAACCAAATAATACATTTTCTGACCATTAAGAAGTTGCCGAAAAACGAATAATTAATGTTAATTTGATACAGGGATTTATCATTGAAGTCAAGTAGAACACTGAGTAATTCCGTGGTTACAGCCTCTCAAATGTGATTTGTTTCGTTGAAGATAAAATAAGCTATAGATTAGTTGATGACGTGAACCTGTATGAGACAAAGTGGAGCCACAGAGTACCGTATTTTCCGCACTATAAGGCGCACTTAAAAGCCTTTAATTTTCTCAAAAAACGACAGTGCGCCTTGTAATCCGGAGCGCCTTATATATGGATCAATTGGTTAATTGGTTGATCCATACTGGTTGTACACGGCTCTCAGTCAAAATGTTTCAGTACGACTGGTAAACTACAAAGCCGCACCGCTTGCAGCATTACGGCTACCGTAGTCAGGGGCGTCGCCGAAGTAATAGCGGTAAACACCGGTACTGTGCTGTAGTGGCTTCTATTCTATGCGCCTTATAATCCGGTGCGCCCTATATATAAAACAGTTCTAAAATAGGCCATTCATTGAAGGTGAGCCTTATAATCCGGTGCGCCTTATAGTGCGGAAAATACGGTACTTGTTGTATGAGAGCAGTGGACTTGATGCTTCAGGAGGATCTTTCAGACATCAACCATTCACCTTTTCAAATGATCAACAGGTCTTTGAAATAATACACCAGGCTTTTGAGTCTCGGCCATAAATCCCCTTGAAGATTGATTGCCCCCCCCCCCCCCCGTCTCTTCATTCTCCTCCGTTGATCTACTCTGTTCTGTGCAGACATGACCAGGGCTGTTTTTCTCTTTACCTCTCAGGTGTTCTGTGTGCTGTGACCACCTGACTAACTGGTACTATGAGAAGGAAGGCGAGCTGTACTGTCGCAAGCACTACTGGGAGAAGTTTGGAGAGTTCTGTCATGGCTGCTCCCTGCTCATGACTGGACCCACCATGGTAAGTCTGCTGGACCCAATTCCGATCGACTTCTGTTGAGACTGAAGGGGAACTCTACTGATATTACACGTCAACATGCTACCCAGCCTGTGAAAACACTTCTACAACATCTTTTGTTTCTTTTTTGGCTACGTATTTGTAACAGAAAGTCTAAGATACAAACTGAGGGTGTGGCTTGTGAAAGACATGGGCGTTTACCAGGCCATGAGGACTAAACTAAAAGGCGCTATGAAGCGTAGGAAGGGAAGTGTAGGATCAGGGTATTTGACACCGTACCCGTATAAGGGTCTAAAAGTCTGTGTTTCTTAAATATCTTCGATTATAACCACTAGTCTCCCAACTTTATGGAAGTGCTATGCTAAATAGTCTTTTAATGCTAATGTGGCATGCTAACTTTCTCCAACACCACCCTCACGGCACACTTTAATTTTTTTTGCCCGTTGGTGTTTAAAGATCTAATAATACCAGAGGTGTTTATGCACTTTCCTTTCCAAGTTTTTTTTCTGGTGTGTAATGAGCATGAACACCTTCCAGGCTGTTGGCGTTTGCTGGTTTGTGATTGCGTGAAGCTTCAGTCTAATAAAGTCTAGGTCAAAGCTATTAGTCTGCTGCTACACGTGATTGGCAAGCTTTCAAAGCCTGCCTTTCCCTGATCGCATAACGACAAGTGCCAACCATTTCCTCCTCTATTACTAATACCAGAACGCCAACAGAGCGTGACAATGCTCTCTGCCTTCCACTTTCTCCCACTTCTTCAGATTAATGCTAACACGCATTAAAAAGCAGTGGGGGGGGGGGGGGGGGGGGTTGTTTTTGTGGCGGTAATTACATTTACAGATGAGTGATTTCTTTACGTTGGCGGCCGCTGCTGAACGGAGCCGATTGGGCTCCAGACCACACTGGTTCTTTCTCTGAACAGAAGTTCTCCACAGTTCACTTCCCATAGTACACAGGATCTAGTGAGAAGACACTAGAACACGATGGGGTTCTGGAGCGCATCATGTTCTGTCCTCTGTGAGGTGGCTCTGTAGATTTTACCCACAATCCACCACTCACATCATTATCTGTACTAATGAGTTTTTATAGAGCGAGTATCTGTTGTCAAAGCAAGACGATGTAACTTTTAAGAAGACTTTTTTTGGTGCATTTTTGCCTTTTATTTGACGGTGTAGAGACAGTGTATGACATGCAACAAAGGTCCCAGTTGAACCCGGAATGTTGCGGTAAAGTGGCGAGCGCTGTAACCACTCGGCTACAAAGGCTCTCCAAGAATATGTAACTTAAAAGAAGAAATAACACATTCTTCCCTCTACAAATGAATAGCTTGATTGATAAGCAATATATTTCTGAAGTTGTTTTTTTTTAAGAAACGGGGAATGGGAAAATGGGATTCAGGCCGATGAAGAGGCCAGCGCACCTTGGAACCATGATGTAATAATCATACACTGAGTCAAGGTAGATTTAAAGTCACCAATACATACCAGTATAAGTCAAATCTGGCACCAGAGAAACTGCTGTGTTGAATTTTATCCAACTGTCAACCAGCTTTGATTAAACATCGCCACGGTGAAACATGAAATTCAGGTGGCAGCGGCTCTCTCTGGTCACAACCAGGGTCACTTGTCTAACACGGAGCCAGACTGAAGTTTTTCTTTTTGCCACCAAGCAACACACACAATGGACTCTTCTATTTAGTATTGGCCTCCTGCTTCATCAGCCAGTGAAGCCAAGTGTTTTTGGCAGAGCTGATTGTGCACAAGCCAGAAAGAGAATCATTGCGGGCCGTCAGCAGAGCTGCTGCTGCTTGTTCGGCATTCAAGTCCAGAACACTATTGTTTTTGTCCTGCTTTTAACTATTGGACGGCTCATTGATCGATTGAAGATGGTTGTATTTTAACGCATTGTTTCTGATGATCATTTAATCAACTTGTCTGCATTTGCTGTCATGTTTCTACCTCTCCAAAATGAGACCTAATTGTTCTTCACTTTGATCTTGTCTTGCCGTTGAAGCCAGGGGCAGGTTGTGACTGCGGTCGGTGGCGGTGCTTCTGCTCTCTGGCTTGAAGGCAGGGAGTTACAGACAGACTCCGGAGATGTCACAATGATTTGGCTGACATCTCTAATCTCTCTGTAGCAACTGCCTTTCCCAGCACTGACTCACTGACTCAGAGCTGTGGCTAATGTGGGAAGAAAATATTGGTTTCAACTATTTTTAAGTGAGGTTAAGTTGCAGAGAACTAAACAGCGATTCTCTAGATGTGTCCTAAATCTAAACTACATACTAGTTCTAAGCAGTTTTGAGTGTGTTGTGTATTCACACCAGAATAGTGACAAAATAAAGTATACTCAAAACTTTCAATACGACTTGATTTTTACCAGCCGCGACAGTGACACTATTGTTTTTTCGGTGTGTGTGTGTGTGTGTGTGTGTGTGTGTGTGTGTGTGTGTGTGTGTGTGTGTGTGTGTGTGTGTGTGTGTGTGTGTGTGTGTGTGTGTGTGTGTGTGTGTGTGTGTGTGTGTGTGTGTGTGTCATCACGGCAAAACGTGGTCCTGGAGACACCGACTTCAGTGGGAACAACCATAACTGAAGCAGTTTTGACTACTGTGCCAGGTGTTAATGATTTTGTAACCTTAATAGCGTCGCATGATACAGTCATGAAACTTTAAGATTTCAATGAAAGATGAAAATGAATGTTGAGTTGGAAGATGGCCGTGGTCCGAGCAAGGCTCCGGCAGTATTTGTGATCTCATTGCAAGATGCTTTCTAGTTCTAAGGTAATGGAGGAGCTGCTCACAGCTGGAGAAATTGAAAAAGAAACTATGAATGGTTCAGAATTTTTATAAGTATAAAGTTGGAGTTTGATTAACATCAAATAGTGCAGGTATGGTATCATTTCCTGTTAGTAAGAAATGGTTAAGTATGTTAATGTCTTTATTTATGTATCTTCCTGTAGTAATGCTGTTCCTGTCAAACCTGAAGTTTTTCCTTCCTCCCTCTCTCTCCACACATTATCCACTGAGCCACATTTTGAAATGTAGGCCTAAAACTTTGATCTCATAATTGAACCTGAAATCAACATTTTCTGTGCTGAGGTATAATTAAAGTACCTGGTTACACACATTATCTCATCTTGCGTGAGAGAGAGTGCCGTAAAAACATGCAACATACATTTCAGAAAGGGAAATCGGGCGGTGTTAATGAGAGAGAAAGCACGTGGTTGTGAGGTGTTTTCAGGGGGTTGAAAGGGAGACGAGTGGCTCAGACCTGGAGATAGAGAGGTGACATCATAGCAGATTCCAGACAGCGTGAGAGTAAAGCAGGTGTTAGCGACTGCGTCACCGCTCACAGCGGGAGGAAGGCACAAAGCAACACTCAGCACAACGCACTCATCACTGACGGACGGAGCGAAGCAGAACAGGACTGCAGCCTCTCCGTCGGCATATTACTTCTTTCCGCTTCGAGTCACGCAGACATTTTGAAGATCGACCCATTTTGTTTTGTGGTTCCAGGTGGCCGGAGAACACAAGTATCACCCAGAGTGCTTTTTGTGTCTGAGCTGCAAGGTGGTGATTGAGGACAGGGACACCTACGCCTTAGTTGAGCGGTCCAAACTTTACTGGTAAGACATCTGCACAATCCTCTCCAAAGCTTTTTGCAATGTAGACACAAAATACTTTTAGTATTCTGTGCTTGTTTTAGGAACCATATTGTTAAACGGAGGCATGAATGGCATTTAATTCTTATGCATAGTGACCTCTTCACTGTTCTTACTGTTCTGATATGAAGGGTGTGTTTTAGTTAACATGTGAGTTTATTATTCAAAGATGGACTTATAACCTCAAGTTATTGTCAGCCAGTGTTAATTAGTAGTTATTCATTATTATTATCATATCATAGAAAAGTAACTTAACAACAAGCTCATGTCCACACATGCGGTGGTTCACCCCTTTTCTTTCCTGTTGTGTGCAGTGGAAAGTGCTACAAGCAGGTGGTTCTTACGCCCATGTTGGAAAAGTGCTCCCACGAGTCCGTGCTGGACTCCCTGCCACACACAGTGACGCTCATCTCCATGCCCTCTGCAGCCAACGGCAAGAGGGGCTTCTCCGTCACAGTGCTGAGGGACGTCAGCGGCTCAGCGAGTGTTCAAGTCAAAGAGTAAGAGGGACCCGATGGAGGCTGGTCTCCCTACCTGTCTTGTTGTTATGCGGTGGCACCATGAGCAATGTGAAACTGATTATGGGTTTGCTAAATGTGTGTGTGTGTGTGTGTGTGTGTGTGTGTGTGTGTGTGTGTGTGTGACTGCAAAGGATAGTTGATAGTTTAATAGGATGTAAGAGTGTGACCCAGTTCTCTTTAACCATTTCTGCCTTCCTTCTGTAGTGCTAATACTTAATACTCACATATGTTGGTACTGTGTTGTTCCAGAGTCAGAGGGATGCTCATTAGTCCAGAGGTCCGAAATGCCATCCATGTTGGGGACCGGATCCTGGAGATTAATGGCCTTCCTGTGGGGACATTGATGCAGGAGGAGGTGGGTTTATTCCTCACACACATCTCTGATGCTCATGAAGTTAGATGTGATCTGAGATTTTTCAAAGGAAGCCAATTAGTGTCGCTATTAAGGGCAAGTCCATTCCTTGAGTGCAATTTACAAAGCTATGTTCTTGTTCAACAACACAGGCTAATGTATCCTTTGGCATTCCTTACATTCCTCCATCCTTTATACATTCTTCAGCTGGGAGAGGACGGTATGTGGTGTGACTGCACTTAGTATCTCATCTCAAAGGTTGGAATGAAGTCATGCTTTTTAATTAGTTTTGACTGTTAATCTGATTCAAAGTCAAGTCCTACAAATAATCCAACTCCTCTGCCTTGTAGATGTAGTCAGTTGCCAGTTTATTAGGTACACTTAGCGAAAACTATTGCAGTTTAATACTGTCTTGCAATAAATGATGCCTTAATGAAGGTTATAGTTTTCAGTGTTTACATGAGTAAATCGCAACAAACATAGTTTTGCCTCGCTGCTCTGCCGATCCCAATTGGGACCGAACACTGACACCACGCTGTTGGAGGTCCAGGCCATATTGCTGGGCCCGCTGAAGGGAAGTGAGGCACGTGAGAACCAGAACCAGGACTGAGTGCAGCCGACTGTCTGGTTTTTCTAAAGGGACTCTGGTGCCTAGAAACATTACCACTTTCTTTGTCCACCTGGGCCGCCAAAGTCAACACGAAATAAACGTTCCTCATAGTAACTTTAAGTTGAAATTTAGTTTTAATTATGTGGAGAAATCATAGGAATCTCGGGAAGAGTGTGATATATTCCCAGCAACCCTAAGTCTCGTTTGTTTGTTTCAGGTGGATGATCTTATTCACCAAACCAGTCACACGCTGCAGCTACTGATGGAGTATGACCCAGTCAGGCAGCGTTTAGACCGGCTCAGACTGGGGTCGCCGAGAACCCATCTGGGGGTCCCAGCCACGTCCCGCATGCGTCTGTCCTCGCCCGCTAACACGGTCCTGGAGAGAACCGATGTTGTTGACGACGGCACACTGAAAAGGAGGTCTTTGAGGTATGTTGGAATAACCAACATCCACACAGCTTACATATCGCAGGTCTGTAATGAACAAGAGATGAGTACATCATTTTTTTATCAACCATATTCTCTCTATTCCAGGCGCAGTAACAGCACATGTAAGTCACCAGGGCCAAATTCTCCTAAAGAGATGCCTTTTATTACCCAAAACATCGGCCGCTCTGAATCCTTGAGATCCTCCAGTAGCTGCTCTCATCGCATCTTCCGGCCATGTGACCTCATCCACGGAGAGATCTTAGGAAAAGGCTTCTTCGGGCAGGCTATAAAGGTCAGCCTCCAACTTCTCATCCGCGTATTTAACTTCATTCTTGACTCTTTTGTTTGGGGTGGGTCATCATGCAATGGGCTTCAAGTAATGCAACTGTTGCTTTGTCCCACCAACAGGTGACTCATAAAGCCACAGGAGAAGTGATGGTGATGAAGGAGCTGATCCGTTGTGATGAAGAGACCCAGAAGGATTTCCTAAAGGAGGTTGGTGATCTGCAGCAGGAGGCCTGCTCTTCCTCTCAGGCCGAACAGAGTCCTATGCCTCTGCACGGAGCTGTAATGTGTTATACTCGCAACTGAAAGCATGTCACATGTTCCACACAATTACTTCTTTTTACCGCCTTTGTTTTTGAGGGTTTTGCCCCTGCCTTATGGGAAAACATGGATCTGATTTTCTTATTTTTAACTGTACCTCTGTTTCTGCCTAATCTTCAGGTCAAAGTAATGCGGTGCCTCGAACATCCCCACGTGTTGAAGTTCATTGGTGTGCTATACAAGGACAAGCGGCTCAATTTGATAACGGAGTATATTGAGGGAGGTACCCTGAAAGATTTCATCAGAGACACGGTGAGTTGAACTTGTTGATTCACTTAAAACACCCCTCAGTGGCCACAGAAAGAGCTGTGTGCTGCTTGGAGTCGTATGGGACGGGGACGGGGACGGGGGGGGCGGGCTGTCCTAAAGGGACCTCTGCACTGATAGGGGGGCTCTGAGCTCTCTAGTTGGCTGACAGACAATTGGCCAAGACGTGGAAAAGTTGTATAAAGTGTTTCCAGGTGAAATTTAAAGAGCTCCCCTCCTCCCACAGCTGACAGTTTTTTTGAGAGGCAGTTCAGTTCAGTTCAGTGCACAGCCAAAGGGAGGGAGAGTGTTTTAGTTATATGTAGTATGTGGAGGAGGGACAGTATTGAGGGTTAATCTTGTTTACTGTTCCTGTTAAATACTGTTTTCCTGTCTCTACTGTGGTGCAAAATCATTTTGTTTTTACCTCTGTTCTGCATTATGGCCTCTGAGGGATCTTCTATTCATTTCTCTCTCTTGTTTTTTTTGTGTCTTTATTCGGGACTAACAGGATCCGTTTCCATGGGAGCAAAGGGTGAGCTTTGCAAAGAGCATCGCTTCTGGCATGGTGAGTTGGCTTCTTGCGAAGACGTTACTGTTAGTGAAATCTTTGGCTGCTATTTTCAGCTTCCTCGTTTGTAAATGTGCTCTATGGCACAGGGGAAGGATTGGAGATGCAGCCAGTCACGGATGATGTGTGGATAGTGCTGAAAGGTTTTACTACATAAAAGTTAATTTGACCCTCTTTGACTTTCTTCTTTGTTTCAGGCCTACCTTCATTCAATGAGCATCATACACAGAGACCTTAATTCTCACAACTGCCTGGTTAAACTGGTAGGTGACATGGCGTCGTACCAGCCATTACACATCACAACATCTGAACAACAGGATTAAAGGGTTGGAACGACTTGTACAATTCATGAACGGAGTAAAAGTTGGCGTGCATCCAGTTGTGAGTGAAAGAAGTTCCCAGCCCTGTGATTTGCTGAGCAAGAATAGTTGTGAACCTTTTTTCATGTTTACTGTGAACTCAAAACAATATTTCTTTACTTTAACAGATTCTACGAGTCTCAAAGAGCATTTACTATATTTATGATTCCTTGATTTTATAGAGCATTTATTCTTCCTCCATGAGTAACAAAAAATTGTACTTATTTTTAACCCGATATTTTATCGTTCTGTCTACTCAACGTTTGCTTTGTTATATCAGGAAATGTACACATTATGCAAAGTAATGCAACTCTTTACTATAAATCAATTCAATTAAAAGAACTTAATTAGTCTCTCAAGGGGCACTTCAGGGTGAGTCAGTATACAAACTGAAATACAGACAATTCATTTACACATATTTAAAAAACAATGTAAAAATGAAATACAAGTGATCTAAGCTGCCGTCTTGATGGCAGCAGCTCAAAGACCACGTGTGGGTCTTCTATATCTTATAGTCTTTTGAGGTCTTGCTCAATATTAAGCTGTACTAGGGATGGACGGTTACAACGCTGGTACTATGAATGACTCTTGCAAGACCGTCGATGTGTTTTGGTGAGATTATCATTTCTTTAGTTTTGGATACATTTAAATCCCCCAAAATGTCTATTGCACCAGTCCACAAATTCTTGCATTATGTGCCTTTGTGATTTCGTCAGCAAATGTTACAATATCTTTATTCCAATATGAACTACGACACTCCTCTGTAAACAAGATTTTAAAATATAGAGGAGCAAGGACACAACCCTGAGCCAGTGGAACAACAAACAAACAATTTATTCTGATGCAGAGTTCTGTTGGTTAGAAAATTGATAATCCATCTGATGAGCTTATAATCTAAATAGAAATAAGATACAAGCTTTTCTACTAGTGAGTGAGGTTGCATTGAATTGAAGGCTGACGAGAAGAGATGAGAAGACGAATGTGCTTCTTTTGTTCAAAAGAAATAGTTACATAAAGAAGTAGTAAAAATGTAACCGTTAAGCGTCATCTTTCAACAGGACAACACTGTGGTTGTTGCTGACTTTGGACTCTCCCGACTCATACTAGAGGACAAAGTTAAGCCTCCACCAGAGAAACCCACCACTAAGAAGAGGGTGTTCAGACGCATCGACCGAAAGAAGCGGTACACTGTCGTGGGAAACCCTTACTGGATGGCTCCAGAGATGCTAAATGGTGAGCCGCTGACAAAAATGAATTACCAACTTAAATTAACAGAAGATAATTCATTCTGTGCATTTACTTTATCCTTTCACTTGATGTTGTTTCAGGTAAACGCTATGACGAGAAGGTGGACATTTTCTCCTTTGGAATTGTTCTCTGTGAGGTGAGAAATTACCCGGATTGCCTGCTTTGATTTTCTGATTAAAAACATAGCTTGTGATTGCAATGCTAAAATCCTCGATCTCCTCACATCTGTATTATTCGACCATGACAACACACCCATGCCAAAACATTGCCAAGCAACGTTCAAGTCTCTACAGATCTAAAATGCACTCGCGTTCTTTAGAAATCCTAGGACGTCATGTAAGGTAGACACCATTGTAGTTAATGGGCTGAAACATGTTATGGCCTGTGCTGATATTTCAGTGTATACGCGTTTGTCTACTTATTGACGCTTACCTCCTCCTCTGTCTTATGATCCAGATCATTGGAAAAGTCTATGCTGATCCTGAGTGCCTCCCCAGGACTCTGGACTTTGGCCTGAATGTTGGCAAGTTTGTGGAGAAGTTTCTCCCTGAAGACTGTCCACCAGCTTTCTTCCCACTGACCGTAGCCTGCTGTGACCTCACCCCAGACAACCGGTGAGCACCTGCTGGTAGTCCAAAAAGTCAGCTTTATTGTCAATTTCTCAATGTACCGAACATACAGAGGAGTTGAAAAAATGTATAAAGTGAATACAGATAATAAAGTGCAAAAATAGAAATAACATTGAGATAACATATATATTAAGAAAACTATCATTCTGTATTTAGCAGCAGTCAGATGTAGGATATTACATAGTATTAGGATATACAAGAGACTGTGTGAGGGGTGGCTGGAGTCGCACACAATCATGGTCGCTTAGCGCGTGAGGCGGGTATCATACATGTCCTGCAGGGAGGGGAGTGAGGCACCAATGATCCTTCCAGCTGTGTTCACTATGCGCTGCAGGGCTTTCCTGTTGTAGTCGGTGCAGCTTCCGCCCCACACAGTGATACAGTTTGTCAGGATGCTCTCAATGGTGCCTCGGTAAAAGGCGTGTCGGATAAGAGCTTGTACTTTCTTTATAATAATAAGCCGTGGTAGAGTGCTGCTCCTTGATAACCTGAGCAAGGTGAAATCAACAGCTTCTGCAGCAAAAATTTAGATTTTAAAATATATTAGGAATAATGGTATTTATCACTCACTCAAATGGCCACATGAGAAAATGTGTCTGCCTTCACCTGGACAGATATTATGCGGCCAGTTATTTGACCTGAGAGGGTTTAGAAGCAGTGGGAGAGAAAACATTTGCTAACAACAGATGCCATGTCGACATGTCTGCGCTGGGGCACGCCTCTGCTGCCAGATTGCTTCCTCATGTTCTCTCTCAACCTTGTCAGTCCAGCTTTAACCTCAAACTCCTCTGTGTGTGCCCTGGGTGCCCCCCCTCCCCCCCCCCTCTCCCTCCCTCCCTCCCTCAGCCCACCTTTCCAGAAGCTGGAGGACTGGATTGACGCTCTGTCTCTCAACCAGGAGCTGGGGATCCCCCTGCCAGCCGAACTGGATGACCTTCACCAGAGAGCGAGTCAACTCTACATGGCTAAGGACGGCTCCCCATCCCAGAGCACAATGCAGTCATTGACCCCAGCAGCAGCCCCTCCAGACTCTTCCAGCATGACAGGCAGTAGCACCTAGGACCTGTGCCTTCTTTGACCCCTCTGAACTGCTGCACTAACACTGTGGATGAGAAAAAGAGGGAAATTGCGTTGAAGCCGAGCCATATTAGAACTGGATAACCTGTGGTAGCTGGACCAATCTCCTTGTGTGGTGCCTTGACTCTTAAAGTGCCAGTGAGCTGCAACGGGGGTGGAAAGACACATTTCAAAAGGACTAGTGTTGCTTACTATTTTGTTCTACCCTGTTAAGCCCCCACTCAACACACACACAGGGTTTTACTAATGTTTACAGTGTATAAAGACAATATGCAGCATTCTTTGGTCCTTTCCCCGACAAAAGACGAACATCTTATTAAGACTCGAGGAGTCTGATGTGGCGGCAGTTTAGTTTTTTTGGCTCTGAAGTTGTGGTGGGCTGTGTGTGGAATGCACAGATCAGTCCTTGTCCACCAGAGGACTCACTCCACTTCGGCTGCAAAGCAAACAAAGATGCTCCGCAGTCTGGCTGATTGATAGGTCCAAGTAAACACACGGCACAGCTTGAAGAAAACAGGTGTGACTTAAAATAGCTTAGGAAGAACAAACACACACTGACTGCGAATAGTGTCATCGTCCTGAGATTTGGCTCAAGATGGCGAAGGAACGTTTTTGGATATTTTTCCGTCTAAACACCGCTGATCACATTTTTGACGAGATAGTTACAAGTATGGTTCTGTACTTTGTAGACTAATGATTTTATTAATTTGTTAGAATGATGAATTCACTTTTTGCCACATTGACATTTTGTTCAAAGTTTCTATCAAACATCTGATGCCTATTAAATAAAAACGGGGCAGAAGCTCTTATGGAAAGTAAGGCTGTTGTTAATAATTGTCAGACGTAATCACTCCACAATTGACCATAAGGAGTTGCTCTGTACAGAACTGGATTTTTTTTCTTTAGCGATGTATATAAATATGTACATATCATGCCTCTAATTACATGACATTTTCTAATGGGAACTTTAGATTTGTAGATTTTTAGACATTTTGTCACTATGGAGGTTTTTGCCTTTTTGCTATCATCATGCAAGGTACTGATGACCAGTTGTAACCACTATTATTTATATCACTGTAGTGTTTCATAAATAAACCTTCTTGAAGTAGTTTTTGTTGTCGTTGTTCAATTTTGCATGTCAGTTAAAGTGTTGTGTACTAATAATCCGCTCTCCTTATATCCTTCAGGATTAAAGTTAAATCATTTGTAGAAACAAATGAAGGAACTGGGTTTTCTTTTCCTTCAAATAATCTGATCACTGCAAAAATGACATTCTGAAATAAACATATTTTTTATTTTTCAGGTAAATGAGTGATTAATGACCTCAGTGACAAAACTTAAGTTGTTATCCTTGTTAGAAATGAAAATAAATAAATCAGAAAATGTACTGTTTATGCTTCCCTTTCTTGCTTTTTTCTGTTTCATAACATACCGTCTATTTAAAATTAGATCTTTGACTGCTGGTCAGACAATCAGATTTAAGACTTCACTTTGGTAACGTGCATTTTCCAGTTTTCACATTTTGTAGAGTAAATGATAAATAGGCTTAATGAAGACTTTAAATTGTTTATTTTAATAGTTACCTGTGACCATTAAACGATTGTCATTGACTGTTTATTAGAACCTTTAAACAGAGCTGTGGATCATTCAATAAAGGTGAATATTGTCTATTAATCAAAGGAATCTGAGCAGTAGTTGGGTCACTATCAAAGTGTACGTCGGTCACTGAATAACGTCCAGAGATCCAAACTTCCTTTAAGCGGGTTGTTTTTTTCTGTAGCTGTTTGAGTTCAGATGTTTTTACGAGCATCTTCTTATCTTATATCTTAACCTACAGGTGACTCCAATGACTCTAGTATGTGTTGAAGAATGGCCAACAGAGGGAGCTGGTGCAAAAACGTTCCTACTGTGAACAAACCTTGAATAACACGACATTGGTCCAGCCACTGCGCAGTATTATGTTGTTCTCCCGCTATCATTTTAAATGCATTGATTACATCACATCATAGTGTCTGAGTTTGATGTTTTATTTCAGCCCCAGCAGTGAAAATCTGCATTCATACAAATACAAGTACTAAATTCAAATGATGATCAACAGTATTTTGAACATGTTGCTTATATGAAGAAAAAAAAAATGATTACAGTCAGCACACAGACAGTTAAAAATAATGGAGCAGCATTAACCAAAGATTACCAGTGATGCCGATTCAGCAATAATCACAAAACAAGAACATGTGGAGTGACGGAGTGATAACAAACAAACTGGCAATACACCGGGAAGTAACGGTGCATCGTGTGTAACAGAATATTCTGTGTACAATTATTTTTATTTCCAGGCAGGTATTTTCTAAAATATCTTCTTCGATCAGTAGTTCTACTTTTTAAAGATGCAAAAATGTGGCCCCTGAATACAAACATACAGCAGGTAACCATGTGCATGCAAACTTTGGACTATTTCTGTTCTACTCCATCGATCTCTCTCTCTCCTGAAGCGTCAAGTGCATAACTCAAACGTCTGAATCTAATCCCCGGGCTTCCTCATCCCTTCAACACACACTCGCTGTCCTGCTCTGCAGAGACAGACCTTTTTCTCATCTTTTTTCTTGTCGTCCTGAGGACTATCTACTGTCTCTCATGTTTTCCGAGAGCACTCTGTACATTTCCTGTCACTCCTAAACCTGTGGAAGAAAAGGGCAAGTCCTCTATCATGTCTGCCGATGACCTGACCGCCCGTCATGCTTTGTAACCACATAGGTCTGTCAGTCGAGTACAAAGAGAGAAAAAAAAACTCATCTGGGTTAAACAAGAACAAATACATTCACAAGTATCATGCTAAGGCAGAGTTGGAGGCCTTCCCTTGTCTTTAGTGGGCCGGTTTTCCCTCTTTTTCCCTCATCCTGTCTCAGAGGAGGATATATTTTTGGACACATCTGTATCTCCTAGACAAAGCAGTCTTTTTACATACAGGTTTCTTATGTGTGTCTCCCTCGGCACAGCCAACAGGTCAATAGAAATGAAACCTCCATGTCGAGAGCACCATCTTCACATGGAAACGTACAAAAAAAAAGAAAGACTATGAACCCCCATTCCAGAAACCATCTCTTAATAAAGAATTGGTTTCATTACACACCAATAGAAACACTGGCAAGTCCATTAGACTAGATATTCATACTGTTATTTAAAGGGACAGCACATGACCTTATTTTCTTGGCTATCAAATGTAGCAAAAGTGAATATTAAAGACTTCATGTCATATCTTCATTAATAACAACAGATCCACCAAAATGGTTTTGAGTTGTTAAGACTGTGTCCACAGCTTGTTTTGTTTGTGCCTCCAATGTATAAAGACCAATGGAAAGGGGGTACAAAAGACACAGCATCCAGTCTTTGGAGGGAACACCGCTCCCCTACTCCTTTTACAACAGAGGTTACTCAGGGAGGCAGGAGGGAGGAACGAAGATGTAAAAAAGTGTTTCGGTTCACATAAATGTATCACAGTCCTGCGTCTGAGGACCACGCGCATGCTCATGCTCCAGGGGTACCGGCCTGCTGGCCCATGAGAGGGTCCCCGCCCTCCACGCCGTCCTGGACGTGGGTCGTCTCGTGCTCTGCTGTGATAACGATGGTGTTCTCATCCACCAGCTCACAGGTGGGGTTGGAGAAAGCCGACAGGGGCAAGGTGATCCTCTGCATCTCGCGCTCATACACTCGCTGCTCATGCTGCTTCTTTAAGTCCCGACCCCTAAACACAAACAGCAGAGAATGCAAATTAAATTTGTGTTGAGTCTTTTTTTTTTTGATGTTATCATAATAAAAATAGCTATCATAGTGATGACTTTTGGTAGTCGTGTGGCTGATACTATGTACAGCACCATTTTTGGGGGGCCACCCAAGCTAAATATTCAAGATAAGGAGCTTCAGATAACATGCTGTATGTAGATAACAGAGCCTGTTAGAACAAGTGCCAGGTCCCCAGCAAAGGCAAGGGACAGATGGTGAGAGGGAACAGAGAGCTGACAGTCTGGCGAGGAGCCTATCTTCTCCAAGGCAACGCAGTGATGCTTTCTACTGATCCGGAGGCAAAACACAACAATATACAAAACACTTCCTACCTGCATGCTTTACGGCAGCGTATTTTTAAACTTTGCATGTCACCACCAATGACTCTTTACACTAGCGTGCGGTTCATATAAGCTACTGCACAACAATCTGGTACAACATAACATGCTGCGCATCCTTTATTAATAATCACCTCCTGAAATAGAAAACAAAGACTGCTAATCAGATTTGAAAGCCAAACACAGACCTGTGAGGGCGTTTTGTACTGTGCCAAAGGGAATCACAACAGTGGGGCCATCATTTTGCCCATTACATAACTGCAGTGAATGTGCAGGCTTCTCCATCCAATCCAACCCGGTCTTTATTTCAAGAATATAAAATAAGATGATGCTTAAAACACACTGCAGGCATTTCACTTCCTGTTTCTACCCACGTTCCCCCACTGTTGCGGTTGTCGGGTGACAAAAGCATTAAAATCGCTGCCAAGCGGAACAGAGAGCATCATTGGGGAATGTGAACAACAGCTGATGCCCTAAACACAAGAGGCCAATAAACATGCATGCTATCACGTGTTTTAACTAATTATACTGGAATGTCTCCTGCACACCTTAAAGCTTTGAACAATACTACACTTGCCAGTGGAAACAGGAAGTCACAAGAAGCTCTGATGCATCACATTTTTGCTTTGTTACAGCAGATGTGCGCAATGTAATAATGACATCCTGAAACAGATTAAACGCCTCTTCAAAGAGAAAAATAAAATAAGGGAATGCTCAACATTAGGTCCTTTTCATCAACTTCCTCTAAGACTGAACCAAATGATTGAGGATGATGATTGATGATCTTGTTGTGATTTTGATACTGACCTCTTATAGAAGTAGCCAAATGTGATGCCTACTCCGAGGAGGATTATAATGGCTATCATGAGGATGCCGATGACGTAGCCTGAAAAACAAACGGACAACATAAAAGGTTAAAAACCAAGCGTACAAACTGAACATGAAGACCTTTAGTTTATGGAGCAATGCCACATGAAGATGAATTCAAACCATGTTTTCGGTGTAATAACAACATACCGAGCGTGCCAAGGTCCTTTTTCTTTTTGGGTCCTGTGCGCACTCGCTGGCTGATTCCCATCACTGGCTGCACAGCAGCTACTTCTCCCTGAGAGGCCCGTGTCTTGGCCGCTTGAAAGCTCTCAGTGGACGGAATGGTTCCTGTTGGCTTGAGGGATTCTGCCTCTGCTGGTACAACAGTGGCTTGTTGTTCTAAAGGCAAGGCAAGGCAAGTTTATTTGTATAGCACATTTCAATGACAAGGTAATTCAAAGTGCTTCACATAAAACCATTAAAAGCATCAAAGCATAAGGCAAAAGAAAAGGAGATTTAAAAACAATTAAGAACATTAAGTACACAAATTACCAATGCCAGTGAAATGAGCTTTGATTGGGGATGCTCTGAGTTGTGCTACTGTTGATGTACTGCTAATGCCATATCATATCAAGCAGTAGCTGGAATTTTTAACTTTTACCACTCAGAGTTGGGGCAAAATGAAGAGTGTACTGCTATACAAACATTAGGACATTGATTTTGCGAATATAATTTATGCCCTGGTATCTATCTCTCCCTTTACTATCTCAGGATGTATTAGACCACTGTGGGATAGGACAGAAATCAATGAGCAGGACTGCATAGTAATGTACTTTCTGGTGCATCATCTGGACCATGTGGTTTTCCAATTATTGCTGGTCCAATAATGTTACTACTGACGCAGAAAACCTCCTGACCAGCATGACAAAAGCTGTGACACTGCTCTCAAGAAGTTGGATTGAAAATCAGTTTGAAGCTGCATTAACGCTGCTTTTTTCAATAGGTGCCAGACATAAACAGGCTCTGCAAGCTAGACTCTATCTCAGGAGACAGGAAGGTTCAGCTCGCAGCTGTCAACATCTGCTCTTTAACTCCTTTTCCATTTCCTCCACACAAGTTGTTGTTTACGAACTCTGGAGTTAAAGGGCATGACGTTGTGAATTGAAGCAGCCAATTAGATGCTGTCTCCAAGCGAAGACTTTTTCTCTCTGCCAATGAGCTACGGTTTGGGGCGTGGTCAACGGCTTTCTTCAAACTGAACTTTATGACACAACTGCAGGGCTTTGTTATTGTGTGACTTGGTTTGGCTTCGGAGACAAGAAGGAAACAAAGGGCAAAGTAGACAAAACTTATCTCAGTTCATTAATCTTAACCAACTGCAGACTAATACACTTAAATGGGAAATCATTTGCACATGGTTTATTTGTGGTAAAAATACACCAAGAGGAATCTTTTTAAAAACATTTTGGGTTGACCCATAAAAGTTAATAATTTGACTGCATCCTCTTTTTAGGGTGTTGATTAATTAGAATTTTAAAGAAATTTCACCTCATTATTTCTCCCTAGCATAACCCACTTCTTAAAATCATGAGAGCTTTAGAGAAAAGAGAAAGTAATTGCCGACAGCATCAAGAGAGCACAGTCTGAAAAGTCTCATTTAGTGTGTTTGTTTAGGGTTGTTTTGTCATTCATTTGGAATATGCATATTTATCTTTGCCAGGTCCGGCTTTGGGAGCTATTTTTCTGTCTGTTTCTACAAATGTCAAATTTCCTTTGTGCAAATGCCAACTATAGTATCCAAACTGGAATGACTGTTGTTGTGTCCAGTGATTACCTACCGTTGCATGTGTCAACTGCACAGAATTGTCTCTGGACTGCCCCATCTGGACCAGCAATGTAGCACCAAGGCCTCTTAGAGGAGTCTGGGTTTCGGCAGTAATTGTGATCTCCCACACCTACAGGAGGAACGGTAGAAACAGCACATGCCTGTTACTGATACCTCCTGGAAACATAAGCCTGTCTCTGTCCGTCCCGCCTAGTGGGTAAACCACTGGATGCATTAATCATTAACACTACCTCATCACACAATGAACAGGCCGCCATGAGCACAAAGAAAGGAAATGGCAGACGTATGATAGAAGCCATTCAACAGATAAATCAGTGGATGTAAATATCAAGCCTGTTTTTCTTCCTCTGAATGTGTGTGTGTACAACTTGCAATCCTGAGGCAGCCTGTATTATTACACTGCATCCACATCTCAACAATGATGTAAGAGCTGTTTGTTATCCTGTAAGGAAACTGTTGTGCCTGTCTTCAGCATGACTCCAACAGCAGAAAACAGGAGAGGAATGACTTAAGTTAATGGGTCATTTCCTGATCTCTGCATTAAAAGAAACATCTATTAAAGTTGTTTACCTGTCTGTGAATCAGGATGGAGTTTATCATCGTAGTCTCTACGGGTGTTGATCCAGGTGAGACAGGCCAGACCCGAGGAGGAGCTCTGTAGTTCCCCTCTGTACTCCACACCATTGGATCTCATGCAGTCTGAGAATAAAAACAAAATAACACGTGAGCACAACGCATATAATTGATTGCGCAATCAAGCAAAACTGATTAATTATATGTTGTATGTGATTTAAAGTAAATCATACTTCACTGTACTCCCCCCCCCCCCCCCCCACCCCCCCACCCCCACCCACAAATGAAATAAAATACCAACAAAATAGTCCTTAATGTTTAATTTTACCGTTTTCATTTGATGCACTGCTCTCCACCATGGTCACGCTCAGGAAAACGTGCAAAGAGAAAAACATTTTGAAGAGCTGACGGGCTGAAGTAACCGACAACATGGTGCGCTACTTTGCTTTACTCTAAAAAAAACAACAACAAAAAAAAAGATATCAAATGCATAAACAAATTGTTGAAAATGGACGACGAGCCTATGCTAGATTTACATCAGGCACACTGCTCCTCTCGCTGGAGTCCCAGCCCTTGTTTTTGTCAGAGGAACGGAGCTTTCTTCGTAAACAGCCTTCTGTGGGAGGAGGAGCTGCTCTTTGCAGCACAAACCTCAAGGTCCTAAAGCCTCACCGAGTTTTCGCCCTCACTCACTCACTCACTCTCACACACACACACACACACACACACACACACACACAGAGACACACAGACACACCCGCACACACAAACACGCACAGGCACACACACTTACACAAACACGCACACACAGACGCATCAGCTGCAAAGTAGTCTGGAAACTTATTATGACATGCAGCCTTGTGAGAATAAACACGTCTTCATTTTTTTTTATTGTTACTTCTATGATCCACACTCAAACTTTTTCCTTCTCCCTGTCCAACAATCATTTCCATGTTTATCACATTTTCTGCGCTTGTCTATAAATAGCTGCTCTGGTTTCCATTTCCATTTGAAAATAAACTATGGTCGTTACTTTCCATTTATAATCTATCTGGCTCTAACTGATTGGAGATTGGTCCAAACCCAATTGGTCTTCCTGTTTCCCAGGCTTCCTCTTCACCACATGAGGCCTGTTTTTTCCGCTGGCCTTGGTCCGAAGAAGATGACCCTACAGAGGCCGTTAAAGGAGAGCTGCAAATAGTATTTGCCTGCATCTGCCGGTGAGCTATGTACTCACGGCACTGAGGCCCTGTGACATTGTTGGCTGACTGGTAAAGAGGGCAGCCAACGCCTGAGTCAGTCAATGTTCACTAAGCCACTTTTCAAATGGATGCTTGCCCGGTTTTCAGGCAATTACTAGAGCAAACACAAAGCATCTGTCCGGCACTCTCTCTCACACTCTGCTCATTCAGGGTCACAGGGGGCAGGAGCCTCTCCCATCATGCACTGGGTGAAACCACAAGTCACCAGAGACCTTTAAAGGGGGAACACATTTGGTACTGAGCCAACTATGGAAGCTCATTTCCACCACTGAAAGAAAGAACTCAGTTAGTTATGATACAAAAAAAAAAATCATGGTAAATCAAAATTATGCATTAGTAGATTATGAGATTAATATTTTTTTTTAAATAAAAAGTTGATATAGTATTGAAGTTGATTTTAAAAGTATATCTTTAAAAAAAAAAAAAGAAGCTTATTTTAAATCTGTTGTTTTTTGTCTCCAGGAATAGACTGAGGTGATTTAGTGAGGTTGGTATAGAAGATCTCATAATGTTAATGAACTAACTCATAATTTTGACTCAAAGTGAGGTACTACAGTAGTAAATCTGAGTCCTTAGTTTAAGATTTTGTCCATGAGCGTCTTGATTGATTGTCGCTGAGGACCAGAGTTGGGCAATATTTCAACAATTTAATTTGAGACTTTTTGTCTGGAGTGGAAGCAACTGCCTAAATTGGGGACATAGCTGAAGTTTATTCTTATATATAAATTAATACTGAAATTCTTGGTAGTGCACCACAACACACCACAACAGACTAAAAGCCTAAAGCTGCGTTTTGCTATGTTATTACAGGCTTCACATTGTATGAGGCTGGTTATTTACAGTGTCCACTACTGCTTGTAGGGAGAGTGGTACACTAGCTTTGTGTCAAGCTTTGTAAAATGAAACTAGCATCGCTGATAGTATGAAAGACAAACATTTTATGACAACCTCAATAGTTATCTTTATTATATTCAGCATTAGTTCATTAAGCTTGTTACTGTCATCCTCTGGATCCACTGGCTTGTGACGCAACAGTGGAAAAATTGTCCTTCATGCTCCAAATGGTCTTGGCCTTATTCCCTGTCGCCACAGTAAATTAGTAATTTAATTAGCAGGATGTAAGCTTGCTAAGAGACAACTTACTCTCAATAACGATAGCTCAGGCTTTTATTGAGCCAGATGGTCATTTCCACCTTTGTCTTCCGAAAACTGCCGACCTTTTTTAAACTCACATCAACTTTGTTTTTAAGGTAGAAGGCAAAAGACATAAAATTGCAGGTCCAGGCAGATTCAGAGAGAATTTATGTCTTTGTTTTCTAACACATTGACAAGCTGTCAAGCCACATGACTTTCTTGCCTTTGTCTTGAAGTAGAGCAAAGTTTAAGGCCACATTTGTAGTTTCAGAGATCTGTGCTATGAAGCTTTGTCTTAAATGACTTATGAATCAACATGAAACTGAGTTATAGGGGATTGTTTTTGCGATGTAGATTTCATTACAGGGTAATTTAATTTATTTCTCAAACTGGACCACATTTCCCCATGTTTTCTGTGTTTAAC